>NC_059166.1:10354631-10631675 GCF_019923935.1 Bubalus bubalis | reverse complement strand
GTGAAGTGACTTGAAATACTTAGATATATTCTCTGAGACAGTTTTGTCATTTTAGAATTCAGAGTCTCTGAGAATGAGTTTTATTTCTGCCCTGGGCATGATAATGGACCCTAATGGTAGATCATTAAGATGGTCAGTTTGGGGCCCAAGCTTTCTTTCCAGGGAGGCTTTGCCTCCAGATCACCCTGTGGGTTGAGGCCAAGGTAGGGTATGGCTGGAGCCTGTTAAAAGTCTGCTTCTTTGTCTTTCCGTTTGGGCATTCTGTGGTGGAAAATGCCCAAGTTTCTTGACTCCTGTTTCTTCTGAGTTGCCAACACAGTTGTTCTTGTTTTATATCATGTCACTTTTGTGACACACATACTCGCTGCTGTTTGCTTTTGAACTCTCAAGCTCACCCTTAACTTCCAGGAGATGTTTTCTGCATCTGTAAGTTAGGTGTGATAGTATTAATCTGCCTCCATAGTGTGATTTTTATTAGGGTTAAATGAGATGATACTTGTAAAGAATTTACTGGTAGAACTCACTGGAAAACATGTGTTTGTGTGTATGTGAAAAACGTTATGTTTTCAAAATCATGGTTCTTGAGTGACCTTTGAATTGTGACATTAACAAGTTTCTTTTATGAACCAAAGCTACCTTATGAGTAGTACCCTATCTTCCCTGTTTTCTTTCTTTTCCTTTTCTATTTATTTGGCTAAGGATCAAACATAGCTGCCAAAGGGAGCTGAAATGAACTTGAAACAGCTGTTTTCTTTGGGTTTGAGTGATTACTGATTTTTATTTGGAGATTTTTCCATGGAATTCAGAAAATTAAGGATCCTCCCACCCATACCCAAGGCAGTTTAAGGACCTTTGAGTGGATGGAAGGCAGGGGTTAGGTGATGATGGAGTATCAGAGCGTGCTGAAGATTTGAGTGTCTGGTTCATTTGTCCAGGCTTATTAAATAGCCTCTTCAGACCCAGTGCATCTCAAAAGTGATCAAACTGTCTCAGGATTGGGAGCATCTAGACTGTTCTATTCCCTATACTGCTTTAGATCTTTCTGATCAAATGACTGAGGATGCACGCCCCCTCCTCCCCTGGATCTGGTAAATGGCTAATAGTTTCAGACTTTGGAAATGAGCTAATGTATTGCAGTCTGGTTATTGTGTTTGAGTGTGTTGGGCGTGGATGAAATATTGAAAGATTTGGGAAGGTTTTATTATATTGAGTTCATTTCTTTTGTGAAAATGTTACAGCACATTAACTGCTATAATTACCATAAATAATTAAAGCAAAAACATGAGCATCAGACTAAATGAACAAAATGTGTTGGCTGGTAACATGGGCTTCTGTTTGTTTCATTACTTTGTCCTGTTAACTTCCAGTTAACCGCTAGGCAGTTTTTGTCCACTTGGGCCACTTTAATAAGGCTTTTGTGATAAACGGCTAGCTCAGGGCAGGAGTAAGTGGGGTGGATGCTTCTCATATGGGATGGAAGTGTGTGTTAAAGTTAAAATCCACTCTGTGCTAACACTACTGGTGTCAGTTTAACACGAAGGGATGGCTGAATATAGGTCAAAAAGACTTGGAATACTGTCCAATTTTGAAAGAACAAGTTTGTAACAGTATCTAAGGTATTATTAAGAATTAGCAATGATTTTCAAAGGGTATGCATGATACTTTAAAAGCACGTTAGTGAGCAAATTGCTCTTTGATTTTCCAAAGCTGGGGATTTAACCAGAATTGACACTGACAGTGAACTTTAGCTAGAAAAGCATTACTGTATACAAGTGGGTACAAGTTTACGTTCTGTAAAATATAGAGTATTTCTTTTGTGGAAGGTGTATGTTAAACTAGAGCATTTTGATTGCAACACACGAAGTATAGCAGACCTGTATCTTCACTCTGTGTGTTTCATATGCCCTGGTTTAACTGGTGTTTATTTCATAAATGAAGAACCATTTGATCAAACTACAAGTTTACTTTTATGTTTAGCTTCTCTATTTTGACAGAATATCACATATTTTAAAGCAGTGTTTCTGATAAAACTTGTAAAATAATCTTTTATAATTATATTAAGATGAAATATTAATAATCAAGCCAAACAATAAGTTAGCTGTATGAAAACTGATTAAAGCAATGAAGCTTTACGTTTACCAAAACAGTTCATTATTTTGAATGGAGTCCTAAATCTGGGTGTGTGTGTGTGTGTGTGTGTGTGTGTGTGTGTGTGTGTGTGTTTGTATATTTATTGTTTAAAATACCACAGTTAGAGATGGAAATATAGAATCCTCTGATTTGTATTAGAGAAACTGAAATTAGCTCTAGAATATAGGAACTAGCTGATTGCTCTCTTATTCTTGGGATCTTTAGAGATGCTGTAGTACTCTTGTGAAAAAGAATTGTTGAAAATTCCACTATGACAGTATAGACTATAGTGATTTTTCTGTTATCAAATTCATAAGGAAAGATTTTGATTATATAATCTACTGTTTTCATATACTGAAATTATAACTGTGTTCATGTAAACTGGAGGCCAATAGATTGACAATGGGTTGTGGAGTCATTCTGCACCTCAGTTTCTTTGTAGGGCTGTTATGAGGTTTAAACATGTTCCAGTTTAAACATATCGAGTTTTTAGAACAGTGTTCAGCATAGGATAAACATTCAGTATGCATTAATCTAATGTTAACTGAAATGAACTTATTGCAGATACCATATGGAAAGATGTGCGTATGCTTAAACAAATACATTCAATATAGTTGACCCTTGAATAGCACAGATATGAAATCCCAGGTCCATTTATTTGCAGATTTTTTTTACCTAAATATGCATTAGAGTGCTACATGCTTCATAGTTGCTTGCATCCTTGGATGCAGAACTGTAGGGTCAGAGGCTGACTGTAAAGTTATACATGGATTTTTAGTGCCCCAACCTTGTGTTGCTTAAAGGTCACCTGAATGCATAGAACCATATGTACATGTGTATATGATGATCATGTAACTACACTTTTTAGGACACATTGAATAATGTTAATATAAACACTTAAAATCCCCCAGTGTGTGCCATATGCTGTATTTAGCACTTAACATAACTCATTCAACTTCATAGCAATTCTGTGAGGTATATACTGTCTCGTTTTACAGATGATGAAACTGAGGCCTGGAGAGATTAATAAGTAACTTTTCATAGGGAAGAAGCTGGAATTCATTCCAGTCAGTGCTGCTCTAGACTCTTGCCCACTAAGCCATGCAGCTTCCTCAGCATCACACACCAGCTTTTGTTTGTAGACTAGATAATCATATGTGGCTCAGAAGGCAATGGCACCCCACTCCAGTACTCTTGCCTGGCAAATCCCATGGACGGAGGAGCCTGGTGGGCTGCAGTGCATGGGGTTGCTGAGAGTCGGACACGACTGAGCAACTTCACTTGCACTTTTCACTTTAATGCACTGGAGAAGGAAATGGCAGCCCACTCCAGTGTTCTTGCCTGGAGAATCCCAGGGACGGGGGAGCCTGGTGGGCTGCCATCTATGGGGTCGCACAGAGTCGGACACGACTGAAGCGACTTAGCAGCAGCAGCAGCAGCCTCTTATAGCCATACATGTATGTGTGTTATATGAACACACATATATCATACCCCATGTGTGTGCACACACAAATACACGTGTATACATATATACACACATGTATACACACACTCAAACATGTATGGGTATAAGAGACTGGTATGCACACACGTGTATATTTGTACATGAGTACATGCATGTACACGAGTACATGCATGTACAGACAACACATGTACATATATGTATGCACACACATCATAGCCTGTTTGTTGTTTTGTATGTATATATGTGTTTCTCTTTGTATATGTATTGTCACACGTGTGAAAATAAATGTCAGCTTTTAAAATGCTTAGGTCTAGTAAACCACATTGTTTAAAAATACATTGCTTTGCTTAAATGTAAAACGTATCAATCATTTTGTTGAAATTGTGGTATATAATGTAAAGGGAAGACACTGCGGGGGAAAAAAACAGAAAAATGATTGATGTGATATCTAAACTGAGCAGTTGAAAGATTGACGCTGAGGCGCTGATACAAGGTTAGGGTGGGGCCTCTGGGGTCACTAGTTTATTCTAAGGTTGTAATGGCTCAGGAAGGCCTGTGTTAAATCTGTGGATGTCCTGCAGTGACAGCTGTGATTGAGGGAAACTCCTCTTTCCCGCCATGGGAAAGAATCACAACAATTAGACACCGACTTAGTAAGATTTGTACAGTTTGTGAAGTGCTTTTAAACCAGGAATCTCACTTGAACTTCATCATGGCTCTGTTAAATAGTATCTGGAGTATTACCATTCTCAGATGAGGAAATTGAAGTTTAGGATAAGTAACGTTCCCAGGATTATACAATTTTGAAGTGTCAAAAGGTGAACCTAGGTTTTCTGATAACAAAAGTGTGTTCTTTTCTTGCTACTTACATTGAGGAGACTGTCCGAACCCTATCCTCCCCACATAGAGGCAGTTTGTGGCCCCTTTGAAGCTGAAATGCCAGGCATAAGCCACTTGAAATTAAAGGACAGGTGGCCCAGTGGATGGAAGGAGAGGCCCTGGTGCGGCTGTGGCCTGGGTCCAGACTTCTGGCGTGGGGGTTCCGCCAAGCTCTCTTGCGCGCCAGCTCTGTGACTTGTTTGCATCCCTGGGCTCAGTGTGAGGGACGGCTTTTTTTCCTGAAATTTCTAGTTGAAATGGAAATTGGAGGTGGACGTGGAAGTGAGAGAGGGGCTGAGGAGCCATGGCCAAGGCGCTGGTCATCTGTTCCAAAAGTGCTTTCATTTTCATTTTTTACTTGGGTTTGAAGAGAAAACGAGGCAAATAGCTTTCTATTCCTTTCTGTTCTCTATCAGTACAGTAGTCAGTTTTCCATTTGAAATATAAATGAATCAGCAATGTCTAATTCATTCCTTCTCTGTTGTCCTTTTAAACCTTTGGCCTCAGCCTGATGAGAGGATGTGCAGGAGAGCAGCACCTGTGTTGGTGCCATTGGCATTGCCACCCACTGGCCACAAAGGGATTCAGAGGTAGTATTCTCTGGTGACTTAAATAATATTTAGATTTTAGTTTTTCGGTTGTTTTTTCTTAAACATTCCAGTGTTTAACTGGCATTTTGTAGTGCAAATGTGAAAAAGAAACTGTTGGAACTTTATTTTTTGTAATTTATACACCAGTGTTTTATATGGAACCATGTGTATGGCAGCTTTTCCATTTGTGTTAACCGGGACTAAAGTTTTTCTAGATTAAAAAACTGTAGGTTGCAAAACATGTGGTTTTTTTGCATGTGCAGTTATTTCTTTATCGCAGAGTCGTCCTTCCAAGCCTGGTCTAAATGTGCTTGAAAAGTACCATCTGCTCCCTGCAGTTTGGAGAGGGCACAGAAAGACTAAGGTGGAAAGCTGTCACTTCTAATATTTTCATTCAAACTTTCTCACCCTTCCTCTAGTTATATAATCGCATGCAGCAGGAGTTGTTTTAGCCATGTGGTCTTATTCTAGTTTTTAAAGGGTGGGGGGCACCGGGAAAGACTGTTTTTTAACATGGTACTGACGCAAATTTGAGAATCTGATAAACCATAAAAAGATTCAGAATTTAACCTCTCTGCTCAGTAAGTTAGTGACTAAGTCCATTGTATAAGTGAGATGAATATGAGTAAAAACATTTCTATTTATGAATACATTTTCTTAGGCAGATTTCACTTTCTTAACAATTTTTAATGCTGTATTCTCAAATTTCATATTCTAAAGTTAGTATAGAATAGATTTAATGATTTAATAGTTCTTTATAATCTTGTTTAATGTTCAAAATTTATTATAGATAATATTGGAAGGATTTTAGATTGCTTGCATAATTTATTTTTTAATGTCCCTTTTTTTAATCTTAAAAATTGATTGATTTTGGTTTTGATTGGAATGAACAGCCACAATAGGATTTGGTAGTGAAATAAGATGGAAGCCTGTTAGTGTAAACTGCCAATAATTTCTAATAGTCAGGAACAAGAAGACCATTAAAAAAAAAGTGGGATTTATGCCAATAAAAAGATAGTAAGAGAAAATGATAGGATTACTGAAGTCCAGAGCTGTAAATTTTGTTCTTCCTGTAAGTTAATTATCTAACATCTATACCAAGATGAAGAAGATAGTTTTATCCTTTCATTTTCTTGGGAATTATTGTATGGGAAAAAAAGAATTTCAGTCTTCAGTTGGCTAAACGATAGTTTTAACTTCCATTTAATGGGGCCTTCAGTAACTCCCATAAAAGATATTTAGTTAAGATGTCAATAATTGATTTTTGAGGGACAGCATTCTATATTTCTCATAATGAGAACAGAGAACTTAAAACAGAAATCCTTCTTTTCCCTGCTATTTTGTTTCTAGACTATGATAACTTGAGTGTCTTTAGGAAAAAAGCCTTTGGTTTATTTAAGCACCCCTTCTGTGCCACGGTATTTGCCTTTTGTGCAACCAGCATTGGATAATTTCTCTAATATAACAAAAACTTGGTTTTATAAAAGAGATACATTCTAGGCCCTTAGAGAACAATTGAAGAGCCTTAGAGCAGGTCTGTCAACAACCTCATGTAGTGTGATAATTAGTATAATAGAGGTTTATAAAAAGAGCTGTGGGGATCACAGCTGAGGGAGATATTGATTCTATGAAAGCTAGAGTATGAAGGCTTTACAGGAAAAGAAGGTAGTATTTGAACTAGACTTAGTGAGAACAGCAGGTGTCTGTGTGTGTGTGTGTGTGTGTGTGTGTGTGTTTCATATTTTTGACAGTGGAAATATTTTAAATCCTAAACTTGACTGGTATGTTGATGAAGAGTAATCTGATTCTTACAGGGCTAAAGTTGCTGGAGAATGTGTCAGGAAGTCTGGATTGGGAAAGTAGATTACAGAAAGGCTATGAATGTGAGTGGTCTTATACACCACTCCAAGGGATTTGAGCATTACCATATCTAAATAGGAGAGTTTTCTTTTTTTGTAGGAAGTTTTACCTGGGGAGTAAGTGTGAAGTCTGTGTCTAGAAAGATGATTGCTGGTGGTGTGGAGGGTAGACTGGACTGGGAGCCTGGAAGAAGGGTCAATAACAAGGAAGTTACCCTACTTAGGCCTTGAGGGGTAGTGGCTGCCTGAGGTGTATTTAATAGTTGAACTCATGGATCTTAGTAACTGAGTATCAGGTGAGGCAAGGGAAAGGTTTTAAGATAGTTCTCAAGTGTGTAACTTGGGTACCTGTGTAGATGTCAGTATAGAAATAAAGGAATCTAGGAGAAGGAGCGATCTGAGGGGAGGTATCGACTTTAGTTTTATGCAAGGAGTCTGCAGGAAACTGGAGTTTTCTGTGGGCAGTTGGAAATACGGGTCTGGGGATTGTGCATGTTGAGGAAATTTGAGGTTCTATTTTTAAGTCAGTGTGTGGCTCAGTGCTTCTGAGCCCTGGCATCCTTTTAGAATCAAGTGGGGAATTTTAGCAAGGGTCCACAGTGAATCCTTCCCCAGGGAGTTTGTTTTAATTGATCTAGAGTGGGTGCTAGACCCTGTGTAATTGATCTAGAGTGGGTCCCACCCACCTAGAGTGGGTCCTAGAATCTTGAGAATCTCTATTGTAGGTCCATTGTAGAAGCCATAGGAAAGGAGCTGCATTGCTGAAGGAAAAAAAGGAAAGGGGACTGGGGACAAACCAGGGGAACCCTAGCACTTAAGGGGTGAGTGGCTAAGAGGAGACAAAGTATAGCAAAGAAGACAGGGTGGCGAGAGGAGTATTAGGGTCGTGAAAGAGATGGGTGTCCCTTACAAAGGAGAACCGAGTGGCCAGCAGTGCCCCATGCTGAGATGGAGTGGCTAGAGATTTTCTTCCCTGTGATTTTTAGGAAAACTGAATTGCAGTGATTTGAGGAGTGAATGAAGAAGGGGGCAGTGAATGTAGACTGTTCTTTGAGTTGGCATGTGATTGCTGGCCTCCTGTGTGTCCACCTGGGTGCTGGATCCTGGCAGTGGGAAGTGGTGACTAAATTACTTTCCAACCTCGATGAGCCTGTAGTCTTGGAAGGTGGTGATTCTGATCAGATGATGAGGCAAGTTTTATAAGATGAATAAGAGGCATTATAAAAAAAAATGTAGGACTTGTGTCTCGGACAGAAAGAATAGCATACAGGTAGGGTGGGGAGTGCCGTGTGGCGCCAGCCAGTCTCGCTTGTTACTGGGACCTCTGCTTAGCTGCTTGCTGGCCCTTGCTTTGGATGATACTGGAGGGGGTGCTAGTCATGGAGAACTCTTAATGTCAAGTTGGGGAGCTTTACTTGATCCTGTAAAGCAGTGTGGAGCCTTTCTAGTTTTAAGGAGGAGGGGGCGGGTGGCTCTTTGAAATTAGCATTTTAGGTAGGTCATTTTCTGTCTGCTGCTTGGTGGGGAAGAAGGATTTAAAGGGAAAAAACCTGGAGATAAGGAATGATCTGTTCTGAGTTTAGCCACACAAAAGACCACAATAAACGAAGGCCCCAGTTGATGAGTATAGTGATGGTGAGGATAAAAAGGAAGGGGGTGGGACTGAGTATTTTTGTCTCCCCATAATTCATATCTTGAAATCACTATGATGATTTTAAGAGGTGGCAGCTTTGGGAGATAATTAGGTCACGAGGATAGAGCCCTCATGAATTGGGGTTAGTGCCCTTATAAAAAAGATCCCAGAGTGTTCTCTAGTACTTTCTTCTGTCAATGAGTACACAGTGAGAAGATGACCATCTGTGAATCAGGAAGTGGGCTCTCACCAGATATCAAATCTGCTGATGCCTTGTATTTCCCCATCTCCAGAACTAAGAAATAACTTTCTGTTGTTTTTAAGCCCCCTGGTTTATGGTATTGCTGTTATGGCTTGAAGAGACTAAGACAAAATCTATATGGAAGGTAAGCTAGAGATTGATTATGTTGTGGTATGAAGGTGCAGGATGGGAGAGGAGGGTGTTAGATAATTCCAGATTCCCTGGTTTGAGTGGAAGAGAAGATTTGGGGACCATTAACTCAGAGCCCGAATACAGAAGGAGAGACAGGTTTTGAGGAGGAGGAGAAGTTTGATTTTGGATATGATGAGTTTGGGGTGATTGTGTTAGTTGTGTATAGTGATGGTAGTAGAGTGTTTTGTATCTCTTTTTTCCTTTTAGAATCTTAAACATATTCACTCTATTTTCATAAAGTTTCCTGTGAAATACAGAATGTGAAATACAGTATGTTTATTTTACAGATGGGAAAGTTGAAGCAATTAAAATATTAAGTGACTTACCAAAAATATAAAACAGGAAGTGGAACCTGGGTTTGTGAATATCCCCGTTCTGTGATTGAATTACATATTGTAATTACCAAAAATGCATTTTAAATTGTTGAATGAATAAGTGACTCATTTTGATCTCACGATTCTGCATTTTCCGAGCATGTTGGTTGGGCACTGAACCTCGCCAATCCCTGAACTCTTCCACTTGCACAACTGGATACATGGAGCTTGAAGAGGGGAGAAGAGATTCTGCGACCTCTTACTTCCTTTCTGCTCGAACATTCTGTGTTTCTAGACTTTCAGTGCCATCATCTTGAATTTTTCTTTGAAGTAACTAAAAAAATAATGTTCAACTCCAACAGATGATTTATTTTCTATCCTTTTTTTCTTCAAGTAGAGAATGGAAAAATTATGTCTGTAGAACACAGTCGGCTAGAAATGGCCTATGAGAACTAGTTCTATATTTTCTTAAAATTAATCTTCTCCCTCATAGCAAAACCTCATGTACTTAAAGTAATTGAATGGGCTGCAGGGTATACTGGGAATTGTAGTTTTCCACTTCTTTGTGTTCTGAAGATTAATAATCTTGCAGCCCTCTGAGGGAGATAAGGAGAGGATGCTCTCTGACAAATTGTTATCTTGTCTTTCAGAAGTGTGCTTTGAGCACTGAGTATACCCTCAGCGCCTCCCCTGGGCTTTTTGCTTGATTCTAAGTGATGGTAATATAGAAAGGATGGGTTTTAAATTTGTTTGGTGTATGATACTGTACATCTTTTCCGCTCATGTCTTTTTTCTTTTAGCCTAGTTTTTAAAAAGTTTTTATTCGTATCAAGGTTATAGATGTAAATGGTTTACAAAGTCAGTGGTTCTACAAGACTGGCCATCAAAAACAGTAGTCACTTCCTCCCTTCCCCCACTTGCCTTCCCCAGAGGCAGCCACTTTGAACTAGCTGATTTTTCCAGAATGCCTCCATGTTTTTGAATAACATACTTGAATTGCTACTTTCAGTTTTAAGATTTATCTGTTGATTTCTTCTGGAAGATGACAATTTCATTCTCTCTTTCTTACCCTGTCCTCACCACAAGCATGAATCCTTCATATCAGCTCATCCTCCCAATATAGCTGTGTTATGATTTTGATTTGATCACTGTTCTGTTTACGTTACTGAGACTGGGAAACTGTGCAGCAAACAGCCATGTAGTAACTACTGTTACCCTTTTCTACACAGTTCTTTTTCTTGAAGTTAATAATTGATTTTTCTTGAATTATCTGCATATACTTATAACTCCATTTAAAATTTTTTATCAGTTATAACTGTCCATCTTTTGTTGTAAGATATTCAGATCCAACAGGTACATTATCCATTTTATCTTCTAGAGATATCTCTGCTAGAGCCTCTACCTTACTCCAGTCTCTCAGGTCCCATCTGTATCTCATGTATACCTGTAATCCAGGGTGTCCCTTTACTTTCATCTGGAGTTTCCCTTCACCTCTCTGGATCTTTGGCTTCCTAGACCCTGCATGTTTCTTCTTCTGATGAAGCCCATCCTGTAGTAGCTTTCTCAAGAATGGTGCAGGGAAGTAAAATGTTAAGATCTTGAATTCTGAAAAATGTCTTTATTTTACCCTCATACATGACTTAAAGACAGCATATTAAAAACATATTAGACAACATGTTAAAAACATATTAAACACATTAAAAAGCAGAGACATAACTTTGCCAACAAAGGTCCGTCTAGTCAAAGCTAAGGTTTTTCCAATAGTCATGTGTGGATGTGAGAGTTGGACTATAAAGAAAGCTGAGTGCCGAAGAATTGATGCTTTTGAACTGTGGTGTTGGAGAAGACTCTTGCGAGTCCCTAGGACTGCAAGGAGATCCAACCAGTCCATCCTAAAGGAAATCAGTCCTGAATATTCATTGGAAGGACTGATGTTGACGCTGGAACTCCCAATACTTTGGCCACCTGATGAGAAGAACTGACTCATTTGAAAAGACCCTGATGCTGGGAAAGACTGATGGTGGGAGGAGAAGGGGACAACAGAGGATGAGATGGTTGGATGGCATCACCGACTTGATGGACATGAGTTTGAGTAAGCTCTGGGAGTTGGTGATGGACTGGGAAGCCTGGCATGCTGCAGTCCATGGGGTCGCAAAGAGTTGGACACGACTGAGCGACTGAACTGAACTGAACTGATGACTTAAAGATTGACTGGGAATAGAATTCTGGAACTCATTTTCCTTCAGAATTTGGAAACAGTTACTCACCTGTCACTTAGCTCCCTGTGCTGCTGTTCTGAAGTCTCAGGCCATTCTTCCTGCTTCCTGACTCTCTAGATAACTCTTTCCTGCCTAGTGTCTGTGAGGCCTTTTCCCTTCCAGTGCCCTTCAGTTTCATCTGGGTCCCTTTTTATCCACGGCCCTCTGCACTCCTTCAGTCGTGGAAAATCAAATTAATTTCTTTGATTTCCATTGCCCTCATTTTTACTCGTCTCCCTTTCTATAACATTTTTCATCTGATATTGGACTTATTGGATTTGTTACTTTCTTATCTTTTCTACTATTTTCTGTGTCATTCTGTTTCCATTTCTGGAAGAGTTCTTCATTCCTTTAAGTTTTTAATTTCCAAGGCTCTGTCTAGTCTTCTCAAAATCCCTCCCTTCCTTTCTCCCCTTTTCTTCCTCTTGCCTATTTTTTCCTGTCATTTAAAAAAATTCTTTGTTGTTTTAATAGAATCCTGTTCTTGTTTCAGGGTAGATTATTTTATTTCTTTGAAATATTAATGATTGTATTTTGTTTTATATCATTTCATTGTCTTCTGGCTTGTCTTTTTTTTTCTTTGTTTTGGTCTCTATTTCATGTTGAAGACTTTGCTCAGCTGTCAGTTATCGTTGGTTGTCTGAGTGCCTTGGCTGACCATAGGTTCTACTGTGGGGTACCTGGGTGGGCTGTTGAAGAGAATTTGGGATACCCCTACTCCTGCCCCAGAACATAGTTAGATCTTTCCTATTGGGCTGGTCTCACTTACCAAGGGGAGAGTATCGTTTGGCAAGGTTGTATGAGGGTATCTCAACATTCAGTAGATATTCTTACAGTACTTCTCTCGCAATGGTCTGGAACTGCTCTTTCTCCTGTTCTGGGAGTTCTCTGGACTTCTAGGTTGAGAGGGGTGCTGTGCTTACTGGGAGAGGTCTTAGTCAACTTTTAACTCTTGGTCCTTGTTTTAGGCACAGGCTCACTAACCTTCTCCACCCCCGTCCCCCAGCATACCGCCTCTTTGCTCTGAGATACCTGGTACCACCAATTTCTATGTCTTGTGAAGATTCTACATTGTCAAACTGTGTTGGCTAAGTTAGTCACTATGTAGTTGTCCGTCTGTTTTTGCATTCACAATTTTGTTGCTGTTTTTGTTCCTATTCTTATGAGTTTGTTTTATAAAAACAAATGAAAAGCAAACTACTGTCGGTTTTGTTTTTAGGAGAGGATGATAGTAGATGTGTGTTGAATCTGCCATGTTTACCCAGAATCTCTCTTTAGGTTATAAATATGTACATTTAATTTGTAGGTCTGACCCAAATGTGCTACCTTATAAATATCTTGTAATTTATGTACATAACTGTGGGTTACAGGCTGTCCAATACATAAACAGAATTGTCACAGACATTAAAATGTAATTAACAGCTACAAGAACTGTCTACACTCTGTGATCTCTTTTGAGTGGTTTATACTATTTGCAAGTTAAATGCAGTCGATTTTGCAAGCATCATGGAAGTCACTTCATTTAAATGTGATTTCGTGCATTTTATTTTCTATGCAGACATCCAAAAATGACTTGTGACCATGGTCTTCTTGTGTTCACGAATTCCCCCTTCAACATGGCTTGGCACAGCGTTCATTTGCTGTCATGATACTTGTTTCAGAAATATTTTCCTTTAAAAGCATATGTGGACACACTAAGCAGGGATGTGCGCACGTACAGATAATCCATCCTTGCACCGTTGGCGTGTCTTCCTTGCTTCGAGGTACAGTCAGCTCGCAGCCCGAGAAGGGGCGTGGCCCCGCCGGCTCGGCGTCTTGCGCATGCTCCCTGGCGCCTGACCGCGGCGCTGCCTGTAGCTACCGGCGTAGACGGAGCTGGGCCCTCTCTTTCTGCGCCCTCCCGTGGCCAGCGTCCATCCTTGATGACCAGCAGAAGGTGTGCAAGTGACCCTTGTGGACCTACCATAGGGTGGCAGAGGTTTCCTCGCTGGCTATTAAAATGCAGGTGTTCAGGCTGTCCGAGTTGCTGTCCTGGGAGGTCTTGGAGTGCGCGGTGCGCTGTCAGGGGCTGGGAGGCCGGTGCTGACCAGCCAGCCCAGCCTGGGGACCGCCTCACCCGGCCGCGTGCGGACCCGGCGTTGGGGCGTGGCCGCCGGGACCCTGGTGTCTCCCTCTCCTGCCCGCGTGGAGCGAGAGGCGGGAACTCAGCTCCCCGACGAAGGCCCGGCAGCCTTTTCAGTGGAATATTGGATTCTGTGACCGAATGTGCTGAAGAGTTACCAGACGCTGTCAGTATCAGGAATAACGTTTTCAGTCAGTTTGGTTCTGTGTGGAAAGCGACTGAATATATGGTTGTGGTGAAGGCTGAGAACACTGCTCTGGGGTACTGTTTAATTTTCCCACCGGCAGTCTCGGGCGTCTCAGGCCCGGCCTTTGAGTGAGAGCCAGAGGCTCCACTTGGAGGGGGGCATTTCCTCTCAGAAGCCGCGCGGCTCCAAGCCCGGGGCCCCCACCTTCCCGACCTTGCTCTGGGCATTTCAGGCCGAGTACAAGCTCCTCTGTAGCGCACATGACCTTTGGGAAGAGGACATGGGGAAAACCCCAAATGTTTGTTTCAGAAATGACCGCCCTGCCCGCGTGCTCGCTTCCTCTGGGAGCGTGGCCACCGAGGCTCCCGTGAGGCTCCGCTGCGGCGCCCTCGGGCCGGTCGCCTGTCAGCGCGCTGTCCCCGCGCGGGAGAAGCGGCCGTGTCCCAAGCCCAAGTCCCGGCTGTGAGTGAATACCTGATTTATCACTGTGGGTCCATTTTCCTCATGGGCTTTATTTAATGTTGGGCTATTTGGGTAAATTGTAACGTTAAAAAAAAAAAGCATACTCAACCACTGTCCTCCTCCTGTGGAGGAAATTGAGTTTCTTTAGTGTTTATCACTGATATAGCTGGGTGCTACTCTTGTATTCTTATAATGTTAGGATAAATATTAAGGTGCTAAACCTAATATGATGAAGAAATGACTTTAGAAAATGGAAATGCTGAAAAGCTTCAAGACAAAACAAAATAATAAATATTCCCACACCAAACCTATTCAGAGCAGTAAATTGATGTCTCTTTTAGAAATAGAATTTAGAGACAACTTTTAATTTCGGTTATTAAATATGGTATTTTCTGTTTTACTGAGGTGAAATTGAAAGATTCAGAAGAATCATAAAAGATGAGAGACTAGTGAAGACTAGCGATTTTTGAGATAGCAAATTTTACTTGAGGTATCTAATTTTAACTGGTTGAGGGAGAGACATGATAGTTTATAAAACTTCTGATTTAAACAGTAAATTTAGTCTTTTCTCTTTGAACGTATTAAATTATCAACTTACCAATTGAGATTTTCAATTTCATTTTAATCGATGTAATATATATACACCATGTATATATATTTTTCAAGAAGAATTTAAAGACTTGGAAATTAATATTCAAATTGGTTTCAGAGTGACCACATTCTCAGGTATAATAATTTTAGCTTTTTTCCTGGAAGATAATTATTACCAAGACGAGACCAAAAGAATACCTTTTGTGACTTACAGTCACCTTCTTTCTTTGGTACAGTCCACTCATCTTCCATTGCCTCAGCATCTGGCTATAAAAAGTGAATAATAATATTTATTTGAAATTTGTATATCCATTTTTGGGTGAAAAAAATCTCTATTATTAGAAGGTAAACATTGAGAAACACAACTGTCCTATAAATATTAATGAAATTTTATACTCAAAGTAATTTTAAGCTGTTACTCTGTACGAATTTGATTTATCTGAAAATAGGGAATTAAAGAAGGAAAGTGATGTATATTAGCTAGTTTATCTAAGGGGTTGGGGCATATAAAGATCTAATTTTATGCTATTTTTCTTCACACTGATTTAGTAGACTTTCAGGCATGCAAGAGGAAGCCAGCCACCAAGAGTCAGATAATATGTAGAGAGACAGATTTGTCTAGAGTGGATTGCTTTATATCAATTTTTATGCACCCACTGAGATTCTTTAAAAAAAATTAAAAAAAAGGTACATTCCTATGGGGGAAAATTGGTTCTGAGAACCAGTAGTAAAATCATACTTAACTTTAGACATCTGTTGAAAATGCATATTTAAATATCTTTTCCAATATTCATTGCAACAAAATAGTGCAGTCGACAATTATAGATATTACTGATTTCCCTACACACCAGGGACCAGTGGGAGTGGGACTGCAGGAGGGCAGCCAGTCAGGTTGTTGTCTGTTTTTTCCAGTCATCCAGCCGGTCTGGTTGGGTCTGGACTCTGCTTCTCCTGTCACTCCTGCTTACCTTCTTCATTCCAGACAGTACTAGCTCTGTAACGCCCTGGATTACAGTGTCTGAAGAAGCTGAAAAACTAGTGACTGAAATGCCTCCTCCTGGTCCTGGCTTTTAAGTGGAGACGGGCATCCTGCATTCTGATGGGTGATAATGGGAGAGGCTGGACAGAGCTCCCTGTTTCACCGGGAATTTTAGTAAGCCTCCTTTCTTTCTCCCAGCTACATGCATTTATTATGTGATAGCAAGTCCCTGTTCTGAGCCCCACTCCTGGCTTGTGTTAAGAGACAGGGCTCTGGCAGGGACTTCCCAGCTGGCATTCTGATGGCTGTTTATAGCTAGACCCTGCCTGACCCTGGATGCAGTGCATCCAGCTAGCGCCAGAGGCCAAGGACATCTGGAAATGTCCTAACTTCAGGGCTTAGGATATAACATGGAGCAAATATATTTGCTGTCCAACCAATTATCTAGGTTAAATTTTATTCATTGTCTTTTTATCTATGTGTTGTTTAAAGGGTTTATTGTGGTTTAGTGGCTCTGTTGAAGAGCTTGCTTTGAACCAAATCTTGTCAAAGACTGTGTGTGGTAACTTAGATGTTAAGATGGCAAACTGGATTCTAGGTTTTGCCAGGAAAAGCAAATACTTTTTAAGCAGTACTGAAAATGGTAATGTATATCCTCATAAACTGGGAGAGGGGATACTAAGTATGTTACATTTGTACATTTTACATATGTTGAAATAGTTTAGAAAATTTTGTCACTTTGGACTCTAGACCCAATCAAAGTTAGAATATTTTACTAAACATTGCTTTCTTTCAACAATATTTAGGGATGATTCTGTTCAAAAATTCCCTAATAACATCTCACAAACAACCAGAATAAGTCTGAACCTGTTTTATGTTTGTGTTCTTCATTCTTGTTTGTGATACCTAGAACCTTTGGCTATCCTATCATGTTTGAAAGGATTTTAGTACTTAGTAAGTTTTAAAAAAAATTATTTATTTATTTATTTATTTTTGATTCTTGTTCTTCATTGCTGCACTGGGCTTTCTCTAGTGGCAGCGAGCGGGGGCTACTCTTCGTTGCAGTGCATGGGCGTCTCATTGTGATGGCTGCGCTTATTGTGGAGCACAGATTCTTGGCCCAAGAACTTCAGTCATTGCAGCATGCAGACTCAGTAGTTGTGGCACACGGGCTTACTTGCTCTGTGCTGTGTGGAATCTTTTTGGACTAGGGATTGAACCCCTGTACCCTGCATTGGCAGGCGGATTCTTATCCATTGTACCTTCAGGGATTGGTGATGTTGAGCACTTTTTCATCTACATATTGGCCATTTGTATGTCTTCTTTGGAAAAATGTCAATTAGGTACTTTGCGTTTTTAAAAAAATTGGATTATTTGCTATTTTGCTTTTGAGTTGAATGAGACCTTTGTATCTTTTGTATAAACCCCTTATCAAATACATGGTTTGCAAATATTTTCTCTCATTCTGTCTTTCCAGTCTGTTTTCTTTGCTCTGCAGAAGTCCTTTAGTTTGATGTGACCCACTTATTTTTGACTTTGTTGGCTTTGTTCTTGGTGTCTTTTCCAAGAAATCATTGTCAAAACCAGTGTTAGGGAGCTTCCCCCCTTTGTTTTCTTGTAGTTTTCATGTATTTGATGTAAGATACAGATCCACTTTGATTTTTTACACATGGATATCAGTTTTCCCAATACCATTGCTGAAAAAGCTATCTTTTCTCCATTGTGTGTTCATGACATTATTGTCAAAAATTAATTGACTATGAACATGGTATTATTTCTGGGTTTTAATTCTGTTCCCCTGTTGTGTGCCTGTTTTTATGCCAATATCATGCTATCTTATTTACGATAACTTTGTATTATAGTTTGAAATCAGGAAGTATGATGCTACCAGCTTTGTTCTTCTTTCTCAAGTTTGGTTTGGCTGTTTGGGGGTGTTTTGTTGTTGCATATAAAATTTAGGGTAGTTTTTTTCTATTTCTGTGGAAAATGCTATTGAAATTTTCTTTCTCTCTAACTCTGTCAGAAACCAGGGAGCATGACTTTTCTTGTTTTTTGTTCCTGTCACCTCATATAATGCCTTACGAATAGGAGGTCTTTGGGGAAAGTGTGTTGAATAAATGGGACTGGGGCACAGATTTTGGTATTCATGTAAAACTAACTTATAGGTTAATGATTAGTCAGTTCTGGGTTAGGCCACTGGTATAATAGGTCAGCTCATGATACTGATATATAAGTTCAAGGTAAGTAGTTTCTTTTCTCTTAGGAAACATCCTTCTTGTGGAGAAGGCAACTAATGTGGGTCTGTTTTTATTGCTTTAAACTTAAATTTAGACATGCATATTTTTGTGAACTTTGCTGTAAAGTTTAGACACTGGTTTTTGAAAGGGAGAAACAGTATCTCCCAGATTAGGTGAAAATATGAATTCATGTCATTGAAGATCTGGAATCATATACTTGAAATCTCTAAACCATGTAATTTGGTAGAGTCTGTTTTTTCACAGTTAGTTTGTAGATTACGGCTATGATACACAATGCAAATTATTTAGTAGATGCAGTGGAATCTTGGACACTGTTTCAATATCTTAAGCACTTTGAGAATTTTCCCTAATGTATATGTGTTTGCCTGATTGTATCCTGAAGGATAAGCCTGGGCATCCATCCTGTCATCTCTTTTTAGCCCTCTCTTGATAGTCTCAGGCCCCACTTAGCTTCATCTATCTTTTTCTTGAGGCCATGACTCCTATCCCTAACCTGCACCCAGCTCCAGGCTTGCCTTTTCAGCTGCCTGCTAATGAGTTTATCAAGCCGTCTCAGAAATTGCTATTTCTCCATTGGTTTATCTATTTCTCTTAACAAAACCATGGTATCCTCAGTCCCCAGGGCAATGCCAGAGACATATTTGATTTTGCCCTGACTTCCTGTATTGGTTAACTATGTGTTAAAAGAGGAGCCTTGGCCCTAGGTATTCTAGATTCCTAGTCTGGCTTGTTCACTTTTTTAGGTGTGTGATGTGGAAATCACTCATCTGGGTAGCCTTGGTCTCCTCATCTGTAAAGTGAGGATGATGGTCTCTAGCTCATCAGGTTATTGAGAGAGTGAAGCAACATGGCCTAAGGTCTAGCATATAGGTCCAGCATATAGTATATAGTAGCCTCTTGAGAAACCTATGTGCAGGTCAGGAAGCAACAGTTAGAACTGGACATGGAACAACAGACTGGTTCCAAATAGGAAAAGGAGTATGTCAAGGCTGTATATTGTCACCTTGCTTATTTAACTTATAAGCAGACTACATCATGAGAAATGCTGGACTGGAAGAAACACAAGATGGAATCAAGATTGCCAGGAGAAATATCAATAACCTCAGATATGCAGATGACACCATCCTTATGGCAGAAAGTAAAGAGGAACTCAAAAGCCTCTTGATGAAAGTGAAAGTGGAGAGTGAAAAAGGTGGCTTAAAGCTCAACATTCAGAAAACGAAGATCATGGCATCTGGTCCCATCACTTTATGGCAAATAGATGGGGAAACAGTGGAAACAGTGTCAGACTTTATTTTTGGGGGCTCCAAAATCACTGTAGATGGTGATTGCAGCCTTGAAATTAAAAGACACTTATTCCTTGAAAGGAACTGTGGTGTTGGAGAAGACTCTTGAGAGTCCCTTGGACTGCAAGGAGATCCAACCAGTCCATTCTGAAGGAGATCAGCCCTGGGATTTCTTTGGAAGGAATGATGCTAAAGCTGAAACTCCAATATTTTGGCCACCTCACGCGAAGAGTTGACTCATTGGAAAAGACTCTGATGCTGGGAGGGATTGGGGGCAGGAGGAGAAGGGGACAACAGAGGATGAGATGGCTAGATGGCATCACGGACTCAATGGACATGAGTTTGGGTGAACTCCTGTAGTTGGTGATGGACAGGGAGGCCTGGCGTGCTGCGATTCATGGGGTCGCAAAGAGTAGGACACGACTGAGCAACTGAACTGAACTGAACTGAGACCTTCAGATTGGAATTCCATCTAACACTCCTGTCAGTTGTTAGATTATCCTTTGAGAATTATTCTGTGGACATGAACTCTGTACTAGCCCATCCCCTCATCTCCTTCTGTCTTTGTCTTTCATTCTTCTTCTCATACAGACTCTGCCTTCTTAAATATGCCTCACGCTTTTTATTTTGCCACTATTTTTTATATGGAAGTTTTGTTATCTTTACCTCTTTATCTCTGTCTACTGAGATGTGGCTGCTGCTGCTGCTGCTAAGTTGCTTCAGTAGTATCCAACTCTGTGCAACCCCATAGACGGCAGCCCACCAGGCTCCCCCGTCCCTGGGATTCTCCAGGCAAGAACACTGGAGTGGGTTGCCATTTCCTCCTCCAATGCATGAAAATGAAAAGTGAAAGTGAAGTCGCTCAGTCATGTCTGCCTCTTAGCGACCCCATGGACTGCAGCCTACCAGGCTCCTCCGTCCATGGGATTTTCCAGGCAAGAGTACTGGAGTGGGTTGCCATTGCCTTTTCTGCTGAGATGTGGACCATTCCTGTAAGTCAGTTCCTTTCTCCTTTGTGGAGCATGTCTTCGTTTCCAGAGTGTGTCATAAGTGTGTTTCATTATGGTAGATGCATCTTGACATAGGATACTTTGAGTACTGGTCCTTTCTCCTTGGGATCTTTAAGAGCAGAAAGGAGCCATATCTTGACTTAATCACTGTGGCATAAAGTAGAATAGCCTGCAAGTAGTTACCAATCAATTGAATAGTTGACATATGATATCTTATTAATAGCTGCTAAAATTTACAAAATAGTTTAAAAGACTGTCTTTAAATTACCTCTTTGAATATATGGGTCTAGTGGTATCTAGATTAATATTTGAGACTGATAAGCATTTATTCATTGTTCTCCTTTTCCTTCTTTACATTGACTTAAGTGCCATTGCACTTCAGTATGTTATGTAGCAGAAAATCCATTATGTAGAAGGAAAAAATTCTTGAGTTTTTTAGGAAATGATTGTACTGCATGGTCAGATTTCAGAACTTTAGAAATTATTAATTAAGTGCTATAAACTTTCTTCATATGTGTGGCCATCTTTCAGTCCTGTTGGTGACTTTATTCCCTAGGAAAGTATAGAACCATTTGCTATTTATTCAAAATTAATAATGTTTATCATTCTCAGTGATAAAAGCTGAGTCAAGTAATAGAGATACATGACCATTCAGAACTATATTCTGGATTAATGTTTTTGTTATTTCTATTTCATACTCTGCATTTTAGTGTGAGAATAATGAAAACCCTAAAATTACTATAGTTTTTCTACTGCCAAATTCTTCTCACAAAGTAGAGATGCCAGACTTTGTCCAAATTTAAATGATATCATGCTTTTGCCAGTAAGCTATTGTTTAGAATGAGTTCCTTAGGGAAAAAAGTCACAAAGAAAGCTGTACTTATTGAAAATGTTTTCTTTGTTTTCTTTTTCTTAATAGAAGGATGGCTTACTGCCACATTCTGTTGTTGTTTAATGTTATAGAGGTTTTACTGCAGCTCTGTTGGTGATTACAAGCGTGCTACATTTTGGCTAACAAATATAGTAAATGTGATGAAAATCCCCTATGTTGTACGTTTCTCTGAATAACATGTTTATATAACATGCTAAATACTTCTGTTGAAAGAATTGCTTTCCTAAAAAGAGGTTGCAAATTTCTTTCTAGATTTTCAGTGTTTCTGAAGTGTATTATTGAATATTCCAAATTTTATGGATATTTAAAAATCATCCTTAAAAGTTTTTGTTTGCACACACTATCCTTTTTGAGGTCAGGGCTCTGCAGAGATTGAGAATTGTATCTCTGGATAATGTTATTTTCTTATTATATCTACAAGCCTCTGCTGCTGCTGCTACTGCTGCTAAGTCGCTTCAGTCGTGTCCGACTCTGTATGACCCCATAGATGGCAGCCCACCAGGCCCCGCCGTCCCTGGGATTCTCCAGGCAAGAACACTGAAGTGGGTTGCCATTTCCTTCTCCAGTGCATGAAAGTGAAAAGTGAAAGTGAAGTCGCTCAGTCGTGTCCGACTCGTAGCGACCCCATGGACTGCAGTCTACCAGGCTCCTCCGTCCATGGGATTTTCCAGGCAAGAGTACTGGAGTGGGGTGCCATTGCCTTCTCCCACAAACCTCTACATGGAGTTATTTAAAGGTTTTTATATATATTTTTTGGAGTCAGTAGCACTGATGTGACTGTGTAGACAGAGTACTTGCACAGACTAATGTGTTTCTGTTTATGAAGTGGCACAATGGTGGTGGGCTGACCCTGCTAGCCTCAGCCCTTCTGTGGACCTCAAGCTGAGTTCTGGCTTCCCTTGTGGTGTCTGGCCTGCCTCGTGTCCTCCAGACCCTGCCGCATCTAGATGTCTCCTGTAGCTTCTGCTGTTCCATGTTGGTCCAGTGACACTACCCTGGACTGTGGCCTGCTCAGTTTGAGACACTGGTTTCTGATTGCCAGCCGGCCATTTCCACCTGGATGTATTTCTCAAAACTCAGTTCTGAGTATCCCATTGAGTTGTCTTTCCCGCATTCCATCATTTGTGTCGTAAAATCCCGGTGCAGCTCACTCATGTAAGTCATCCGTCTGGAAGTCATGCTTGGTATTCCTCCCTTACAACCCACATCCAGCTGATCACTAATTCCTGCAAATTACTCAGACCTTTTCTCTTCTTTCTCTTCATGAGTTGAGTTCTTTGCTGTCACTGTGTGGGCAGTTGCTGTTGCCTCTCAGCAGTGTCCAATTGTCTTTCCCCTGCTTTCAAGTCATCCTCACTTTGAGGTCCATGGACCCCTGAATGTTCACAGATGGACTTCAGAAGCCTGTGGATTGTTTGGAATAAAATATTAAGACTTTTATGTATGTGTGTAGGTGTATTTTTCTGGTCATTATAGCAAACTCCAGGAGATAGTGGACAGAGAATCCTGAAGTACTTGCAGTTCATGGGGTCGCAAAGAGTCGGTCACGAGTTAGTGACTGAATAACAACAATATTCTCGATGTATCTATGAACCCAGATGGTTAAGAACCAATTTTTGTGTACTTATTTCTTCACACTTAATCTTCACAAGTCTTCACAATAATCTTGCTATAATAAAATGTAAATCTGATCTATTGCTCTCCTACTTACAGTTCTTTAGTGAAGTCCTGTCTTATGTAAAATATAAACTTGGTAGCCTGATGGCATAGGAGAAGGAAATGGCAACCCACTCCAGTAGTCTTGCCTGGAAACTCCCATGGACGGAGGAGCCTGGTAGGCTACAGTCCATGGGGTCGCGAACAGTTGGAAATGACTGAATGACTTCACTTTCACTTTTTACTTTCATGCGTTGGAGAAGGAAATGGCAACCCACTCCAGTGTTCTTGCCTGGAGAATCCCAGGGATGGGGGAGCCTGGTGGGCTGCCGTCTATGGGGTCACAGAGAGTTGGACACGACTGAAGTGACTTAGCAGCAGCAGCAGCCTGATGGCATGGCCCTTATGAACTTTCCTACCTTATCTTCTCCCAGCCCTCTCCCTCCTTGTGTATACACATCAGTCCACTAAAGTTTTGTAGTTTGACTCTATACCATGCTTGTTTCCCACTATTCTTTCTGTTTGAAATTACCCGTTCTGTGTCCCCCTTCCCTGTTTGCTTACTTTCTCTGCAAGTGAAGTCTTCCTTGCTCACTGGCCCTCAACTACATTTAGGCAATTTCTATTTTAATTAAACTTCTTTCCCTATGTTAAAATTATTGATTTATATTGAATCGTGTCTACTTCTTAACCTGTGATCTTCACATACATTAGAACCGCCTGCTTCTGAAATCTTATTACATGTTGAACTTCTCACATCACTGCATTTATTCTTGACTTTTGATTAGTTGCTTAAAATCTTATGAAAGACTTGGTTCTTTTCCTGCTTTTGACTTGATCAAGAGACTACTCATCATCATGTGTATCATGATGGCTGTATATCATGTTAACATCTTCTCTTTTTCCTGTGCTGTGCAACACATTTTAAAGTTCTCCTTTAGTTTTGCTACTTATCTTTTCTCCCGTTTCAGAAATTGCTTCTGTCAGCCAGAATTCTTGGTTGTAAGCAATGAAACTCAGTTTGGCCTATTCCAACCGGAAAAAGAAATATTGGCAGGCTAGTGGGAAGCCGCAGAATAGCCAGGAAAGTTGAAAAACTGGGCTCACAAGAAGGGAAGGCATATGGGTCCCCACCACACTGTGAGGATGATGACAAGCCTGGGTCATGAGGACAGACGGTATTCACAGTCTCTCAGTAAGTGGCACCACAACTTGTCCTCCACCATCACCCCTGTTGGTCGCTTGGTAACATGCATGTGTGATGTGCATGCACACTCAGTTGCTCAGTTGTGTCCGACTCTTTGCTATCCCATGGACTGTAGCCCACCAGGCTCCTCTGCCCATGGAATTTCCCAGGCAAGAATACTGGAGTGGGTTGCCGTTTCCTCCTTTAGGAGATCTTCGTGACCCAGGGTTTGAACCCACATCTCCTGCAGCCCCTGCATTGGCAGGCAGATTCTTTACCACTACCTGGGAACAGTACAGCCCCCATCCCCTACTTCGGATGACAGTCACAGATCCAAATTACAGATCCAGAAGTTTCAGCAACCCTTTCCTTGGGTTCCGTTAATTTGTTAGAGTGGCTCACAGAAATCAGAGAAGCATTTCAGTTACTAGATTACTGGTTTGTTATAAAAGATGTAATTCAGCAACAGCCAGATGGAAGAGGTGAGTAGGTGAATGGGAAGGGGTGGGGCACCCGCTGTCTTGAGTGCTGCATTCTCCCAGCACCTCTGCGTGTTCAACCACCTGGGAGCTCTCTGAATCTGTCCTTTCCAGTTTTATGGAGGCTTCATTACATAAGCATGATTGATTAAATCATTGGTCCTTGGCGACTGATGCAACTTCCCGCCACTGTCCCCCTCCTTAGGAATCAAGGGGTAGGACTGAAAGGTCAACCCAATAATCGCTTGGTTGGTTCTCTTGGCAGCCATTCCCCAGCCTTAGGTGATTTTTCAAAACCCTAACAAAAGACACCTCCTAGGCTCTCAATTAGCTTCCCAGGTGGTGCAGTGGTAAAGAATCATCTGCCAGTGCAGGAGACATAGGAGACATAGGTTCCATCCCTGGGTTGGGAAGATTCCCCTGGAGGAGGAAATGGCAACCCACTGGTATTCTTGCTTGGAAAATTCCATGGACAGAAGAACCTGCTGGACTATAACCCATAGGGTTGCAAAAGAATTGGACATGACTTAACAATTGAGTACCCATGCAGGCTTTCAACACTTAAGAGGTTTCAAGGGTTTTTGGAGCTCAGTGCCAGAAATGGGGACAAAGACCAAATATATATTTCTTACTTGAAATCATCACATCCTATCACAGTCAGTGAGGAATTATTCAGATACTAGAAGTGTTCATAACCTGGGTAGCCAAATGGGTGGACAAGTGTCTGCCACATTGCTGTTCTGCCACTTGGACTAGACGCACTTCTGGAAGTTTTTACTGGTGGGATATATGTTATTATCATGTGGTTGTTTACATAGTGGTTTAGGAAACTTTCATTTAGAAAGTTTTCATGTCAGCATGCCATTCAGTGAGGTGGAGGGAGTATTGTAATAATACTGTTTTATGAGGAACCTGGTGGGCAAAGAAGTAATGCAGTCTGACAAAGAACTTGTAGCTGTTCAGGCAGAACTGGAGCTTGACCTTGTGCCTGCCACTCCAGAGTCCATGCAGCCTGTTTCCACTGCACCAGCCTACAAGTCCCAGAGCCCTGGTGCAGTGCTTGTTGGGGCTCAGGAAAGTGTCTTCACAGCATGCACACTCAAAATGCAACCTCTTCCAAGGACAGTGATGCGCACGCACAAATCTGGTTCTGCGAAGGCCAGTTTGGCACTAGGTGTTCTTGTTCTGTCTACTTGTATTGTTCAGTGTTGTAACATCTCTCTGGTTGACTGAAGCCATATGTCATTCAAATGGAACCTGGACTTTAGCATTGGCCTGGCAATCACTAGGCTGTGGAGTACAGCAATAACAATTAGGAAAACTATCTGTTCATTAAACCAGTGAAATTTACAAGCCCTTTTGTCACTGAGTTCCACACCTCTACCCTCTGGAAAATGAGAGTACAGTCGGTTAAGCCCGCGTACTTTTTTCCTTTCTGTGAATTGTTTTTTGTTTCACATTTGTTATTTGTTTCACATTTGTAGATTACTGTAGAAGCCAGGTAGATTAGCACTTTAAAGGATTATAACATTGGGAGATATGTTTTGGAAATAAATTACCTCAAAACAAGTAGTGTGAGAAGTGTTTATGTTGATTTTTTCCCCCATATCATATTAAACACTTCTGCTTTTATTGAAGAACATTTCTTAAATTCTTAATTTTAAGAATATTAGATAATTTTTATGTAATAGGGACAGTGGGTTTGTATCTGTTTTTTATATAGTGTCGCTTCTTGCTGTGAGTTAAGATATAATCTTGATACATGCATATATACACAAGCTGGGTCATAGGTATATGTGCTAAGCTTAGTATTCCTGTGTTTTAGACTAGGGATCTCTCACATCTTGTAGGGAAAACTGAGAGTAAACTCTTTCATAATGATGGAAGGAAAACAAAGCAAAGACAAACAGCAAAAATCTCAAACCCCCTCTGCATTGGTAGATGGCTGAGTGTTGCCACAGTGGAAGAACTCTTCCAAACTTGGGAAGGTTTTAGAAGTCTGTTCTTCTAGGAGCCCACATTCCCCTTGCCCTCCCTGGTGTATTTGAGGTGTGAGGTGGGGGCCAGGTGATGAGAGAGTGCCAGGTTACTGGTGCCGAAGGGCGAGGAGGGTGAGAGCATGAGTCTAGGAGTTAGAAGAAATATATTTTCAGGGGAGCAGGGCATCATAAAGTGAAAAATCACTCTGTCATTAGTTGGGAGAGTCAGAGGGGAAGACGGATATGACAAGAGGGAGAAAGGAGCGGGTAGAAACTGGACTCCTGATCATGAAGAAGAAAGAGAAACCTGGGGAACCTGTTACGTGATTGTGTGTCGTGTGACTGTGTTAGAGACAGAAGCCCACTCCGAAGCCTTAACAGGAAAGTTGATAAGTTGGTGTAGTGTTTAAGTTGTCAAACATAATGCTTCATATTGAATAAGAAAATTTTATAAGTATTTAATAAATATGTTGTATAAAATTTGCATAAGAAAAATGCTTTTGGTGAGGTGAAGTCGCTTAGTCGTGTCCGACTCTTTGCGACCCCACGGACTGTAGCCTACCAGGCTCTTCCATCCATGGGATTTTCCAGGCAAGAGTACTGGAGTGGGTTGCCATTTCCTTCTCCGGAGGATCTTCCCGACCCAGGTCTCCCACATTGTAGGCAGACGCTTTACCGTCTGAGCCACCAGGGAAGTCTCTAATCCTTTTGCGGTAGAAATCAAATTTTTCTGGCACGACTCCATGGCCAGCAGTGGGATTTATCAAAACTACAAATGCCAGCACATTGAATATTTCAATACTGTACTCAATTGTTCATATTTTAGCTATGAAACAAATCAAATGTAAATGCTTAATATGTATACAAATCCACAGATTCTTCACAGAAGAAAACAATGGAAGACTGATTTTCTACATGTCACCTGTTCATTAGTTCTTCACTAATATGTCTTGAGTTATTTCAAATATAATGTATACACCACTCCTTATGTTTTTCAACACTTTCTATCTAGGTCCTAAAGGGTATAAACAAGGATGCATACAGTCAGGTTGTTTTTATAAACTTTTGAGGTTTCTTCTGTTATGCATCTTACAATAATGAAAATAAAAAGAATGAATATAAAAAGACAAAAGAGGGCTTTTGGTAGGTGGTGTTAAGTTTGTATAGGAAACATATTACTTTGACAGCAGTTTGTCTAGTTGTTTTCTCTAATGTAGAGAAAAAGGCCAAAGAGAAGGATTTGGAACCTTGGTAGAGAAAGTGCTGTAGGCTTGATGGAGGTTAGAAGGGCTTTGAAATACAGGAGGTTGTGTATCTGTGCAGCTGCACTGTTGCCGTGTGCTGCCCTGGGCCTGCTGGAATTTCTACAGCTCTGCCAGTCTTGTCACTGGGCCCAAACGAGCCACCCCTAACCCCTAGCCGCTCCCATTCCTCTTCCCCTGCAACCCTCACCTTGGCTGAGAGGTCTGGAACAGCCTGTCTGTGGGCCCTCCTAACCTCAGCAAGCTGATTTTAGTCACTGAGTGCCAGGGTAATCCTCCAGTTGCTTATCTGGACCCAGATGAAGGTTTGATATGTGGTACTTGAAATTTTGGATATCAGATTTGAAATCCATGATATGCCAAAACAAACTGGAAGAAATTAGGTAATTTTTAGTAGTCTTATTTTTCAAATAAACAAATACGTGTGTATGTAGTATCACCTATACCATATTCATGGTCTTTCAGTGTGTTCACAGGTGATGTATTGTCTTCAGTTTTGTGTCAGTCACTTTTCAGGGAGTCTGAGGAGTGCATGGGTTCCTGTATCTCAGTATTGACTCCTTTCATCACCCATTATTGAAATTTTAGTCTAAGTGGTACCCATTGGGGCATGCTTAGTGTTTGTTCATGTTGATTAAAGGGGAGCAGTTATAGAAATAATTTCTAAATGGTAGGTATTCTTTAAAAATTACTGCATGGTTTTGGAATGCAGTATTTGATTTCAGAGAGCAGAAAGTTTACCTCCTTACCAGTGGCTTATTTGGGTTACCATGAAAAAGATGTGTTCTTGGCTAGTATGTGAGGAAACATCCTGAAGGTGTGTGTGGTAAGGGGGAAAGCCTTAATGCACTGAAAATGTTCCCAAGGGCAAGTTGCAGTTGATACTTAAGAGTTAACTATAACTCATTATCTTGGGTGGTAACTCATGTTTATGTTTTAAAATGGAATGTACTTATTTATTACAGAGTCAACCATTCATACAGCCAGTGCTTTTTTGGGGGGGGGGGGTGGTTTGTTTAAGCATCTGCTGTGTACATAGTGTGGCCTGGGAATTAATCAGAATTCCTCTCTATCATTACCTCACACTGCACTGAACTGTTTATGCCTCATTCCCTTAACGTTTCCCTTCTTTGCCAACTGGGTTTCTGTTACTCAATAGAGAATCCTCTTTTTTCTCTTCTCTTGCCAATTGAGAGTCAAGTCCTCTGTCCAGGCCTGGGACCAATACTTCTGATCTGAACAGCATTTCCTAATGCTCTGGAACTTGTCTCCCCACCTCTTCCAATGAAAACTACCTGCTTCCTTTTCTGCTGTCCTTTTGTTATTGCTCAAAATCTTTTTTATTCTGGATTGTAAACATATGTTACTTCTCCCTTTTGTTTGTAAGCTGCTACATGCAGGGATTTTGTAATATTCATATTTCTATCTTCTATAGTGCCTCAGGTGATTCTTTGACACTTTATTATTGCTCAATAAAATGTTGAATCAATACATGTGATATAATGGAATGTATAGAAAAGTTGGAGATCCATTTGGAAAAACAAAGCAGAGGTACATGTACCAACTCTAAGGGTGCCTTGCTGTAGCTTTCTCTTTCAGTACTGCAGCCTGAATCAGGAGACCAGACAGCTATCACTGATTCTGTCACCAATTGACCATCTGCTCTTAGACCCTTCATGGAGAAGGCTCTCTGTGAAAGAAGAGTGACTCTGCCCTTTCACAGAGTTGAATGAGATCAGCAGTGTGAAAGAAGTTTGGAAGCACTGTGTGTGTACATACGAAGTATTGATACTGTCATGAATTTGGGGAGTGGTTAGCTGATAACCAACTAACTCTGACTCGATGGACATGAGTTTGCGTAAGCTCCGGGAGTTGGTGATGGACAGGGAAGCCTGACGTGCTGCTGTCCATGGGGTTGCAAAGAGTCGGACACGACTGAGTGACTGAGCTAAACTAGCTGATAACAGTGAACAGTTTTTACAATGACATCTTTCTGGTAGTTACTGTAGTAAATTGTTTTGGAGAAAAGAAGCTGATAAGCCTCATGCTATAATTTGTGGTATAGGGAATTTCACATGGAGGCCTCAGGGTAGAGAACAAAGTAAGGTTATGTATGATAAAAGAGCACAAGGAAAGTGCGAAGAGAGGGAGAGTTCCATAGCTTAATTTCTGTATTTTCTAAAGTTACAAACTCAGTGAATACAACTGCCTTCAGGTTCTTTTGCTTCCCAGTGTCAGTTGGTCAGGGTACATTTGTGAGACACCGTCAGGCTCCCTGTTCTTAGAGCATTCTTGCCCACTGCCTTTCTACTTATAATGAGATAGTCTTTCTTGTGAGCATTTGCTTTTTTAATTACATGTTAATTGTCCTTACTCTTCTTGGAAATTTTAGGCAGTCATAGTTATAATTTTTTTCCAAGTGTTTCCCCCAGAGAGATTATTTGTGCAAATATTCATATGAATCTGATGAAGAACTCACTGCTAGGGAGCCTCAGAACTGTCCCAGGGACATGGTGGTCAGGATTTCCACAGTGAAGGTCTTCCCTGCTTCCCCGCCCCCAAATAGATATATTGCCTTGTCCTTATGAGGTTTTACTTTTCTTCTTTTGGGATCTGTGTGGAAATCAAAAGAAGTCATAGCTGGGACTTCTGTGGTGGTCCAGTGACTAAGACTCTGCGCTCCCAGTGCAGGGGGCTCAGGTTCAACCCTTGATCAGGGAACTAGATCCCACATGCCGCAACTAAAAGATCCCCCATGATGTACCTAAGACCCACAGCAGCCAAGTAAAGAAATAAAATAAATATTTAAAAAAAGAAGTCATAGCTCTTTCTCTATACTCTTTATATTTAAAATTTTACTCCTGTCTCATTTTCCTTGCTTTGCCTCCTCTGGAATTCAGTTCATCCTGTACTTTTAATCTCATTTCTTCCTTCCAGCTGTAAGAGAGCTGTGTACCATCTCTGGCACTTGCCTCTTGCTCACCATTGCATGCTCTCCTTCTCCTGAGTCTCTGCTCAGGACACTTAACTGCTCAGGCTTCCTGTCTCTTCTTCACCCATTCTTGCTGTGACTCCTAATTCCTTCCAGGAGTTGCTGTCTCCTCTCTGAGCAGTAGACACTGCTGGTGGGTTGTTACCTTGCTCTGTTGCAGTTTGCCTTCTCTCTGTTTGCTGGTTATCTCCTGTTGAACTGTTCAGCCTGCTCAAATCAGCAGTAGTTGTGTTTCTCTGGCAGTGCATTTTGTATCAATGGCCCTGCAGGTCAGGGAAGAGGAACTTGAGGAACCAATATCCATGGACACTGATTTATTCTGATACACTATCGCTTGGAACAGCTTGCTCTGAGAGGCTCTGAAAAAAATCATCCTTGAATGCAGTGTTTTTAAAAATTATTCATTGTGATCTATTAGTGTGGCAATGAATGTATATTAAGCAATGTATATTAAGCTGCAGCCAGACATTTTTTTAAGAGATTTGAATATGAAAAAAAAATGAATGCATCACAGTGTAGTAAGGATGTCATGTGTGTTCAAGGTTGTGATCTAAAACATAATTCTTCTTTTGATTTGGAATCAAAACATTTGAAAGCCATTGGTCTGATAACCTTTAGTATTTTTAGCTCCTTTGATTCCTCACCTCCTTTTCTAATGGAAATTTTAAAGGTTTTTTTGTGTGTTTTTGTAGATGAGACAAAGTAGAATTAGAATATGGCCTATTCACAGGGCAGCTTGATGGAAAATCAAAAGCACAGTTAACTGATTTACCAATTGCAGGGCAGGTCGCTTGCCTGCCACATGGATCCACGACAGGGTGTGGTCAGGGCAGCAGCCCATGTCCCGATAAAGCCCCCAAGGAGCCTGCAGTGAAGGCACCACCTGGAGGCTCCTCTGCAGGTTTCATTCAGGAGGATTAGGACTTTTTCAGCACCCGGACCCTCACAGTGGGTTTGTCCTGGACATATGGGGTGATCCGAGTCCCACCAGTGTGGGGAGTGGAGGACAGTGGAAAGAGGTTTTAGGAGACATCAAATGACCAGATACTAGTGTTGTTACTTCTTTTCTCTGGCAGTAAGAAATAGCTATAGGTTTTAAGTGATTGTTAGTTATCGAATGTGATTAACATCTCTGGTTAGAAAATGACCGTTTTTCACTAATGCCTCATTCCTGGTCTTGATATTGGGGAGACTTCCTGACCTCAGTGTTTTCTTGCTACTCTGATGGCATTGCACTGGTCTTGTAAACAACATTCTTGAAAGAAAACTTAAATATGTCACATGAATGGCTGGAAATCATCCCCCACCCCATAATATGTATATTGTATCCTTTAAATTTAAAGCATTTATTAAAGTGAAAATTATTGTGATATACTGTTTGAATTCTGGCTTTTTCCTTTTAAAGGTAATATAATAAAATAATTTTTTAATAGTTAAAATAGAATTAGCCTACTGTCAAATGAGAAATGTTTTAGCCCACTTATCTTTATTTGCCATTGGACTGAAGGAATGTATTTTGGTATGATTATTTTGTACCCCTTCATGTTTTAGCAAAATAATTAAACAACTTTTGTGTTATCCCAAAGTCTTCTGACTTCCCTGCAAAGGTGCTTGGAATGGATAGTCTGAGAACACATCCATGTTCAAGTATAGTTTTGTTGGGGGATAATTATAATTTTGATTATATGTTGTGTTTCAGAACTGAATAGGTTAGAATGTCTACTTTAATGATTTAAAATAAATCATTAAATATAAATAGAGGAGATGATAGAGAAAGAAGTCAAACATTTAATTTGTTGAAAATTCTACATTAAGTAAATCTTCCTCTATCCACCCCCAAGTGTCTTTCTGTTAATGATTTTTAAATGTCAGCGTCCTATATTTTTTCCTGACCAATCTTTTGGGAATATTTGGCACATGTGTTCCATCTGATGAAATAAAAAAATTGCAGACCTCAAGGGAAATAATTAAATGATTTTTCTCTTATATAAACATTTGCTTTGAAATATATTTATATTTGAAGGGCTTTGATATTTTTATCTAAAGCATCATTTCCTCATGCTGTCTCAGCCTCATAATGAAACTTCTCTTTAAATTATTAATATTATCCAGTATCACAAGTTTATCGTATGGGTTAAATTTATGTGCTAAATGACTCAGCACAAAGAGCCTCCCCCTTCCTGCCTTTTGCCTTGAGTATATATCTGTGTTGGTAGAAGTTTTATGTCTCAATACTTTTTGATTTCAGCAGTTAAAACTTAAAAAACATTTTGTGTACATTTCTCATTTGTAACCCTTGTGTTTTTGCTCACCTGTCTTCCTTTTTTCAACGCCTTCCCACTCCAGCTGCTTCTCCGATGTTGTTTGGGCTCCCCAGTATCCTTGTCTGTTCTTACACTTCTCTTTGCTGGAACAGAGAAGATCTTTGGAGTGTCCTTTGCTCTTCCTGTCCCAGCCTGAGCATCCTCCATGCTTCCCCTACATACTGCTCCCCACTCTTTCCATTCAATGACTGGGCATCCTGGGAGAGTGGAATGAGCCCTGGTTGGGGAGGGGTGTGCGTGGAGAGCATAGTTTTTATTTGTGACTGTAGCTGGGTGAAATTGTGCAGGTTTCCTAACCCTTGACCCTAGCTTCTTGATCTTAATAAGGAGAGGGTTGAACCAGTCATCTCTGAAATCCCTACCGGTTCTAATAGTGCATGATAAAGTAATTTACAATAAAGTGTAATTAGGCTTAGTCTTCTGAGGATGGGGAGATGGATGTATATTTTCAGCTTAAAACAATAGCTTAATGATCCAAATATGTGACTGTGTGTGTTGTCTGTGTTTTTCCGCATTTCTACCGGCACTCTTCACCCAACCCATCTCAGACTATGATCCAGGGAATAAAATGCAAGGAGTCCGTTTTTCAACCACTAATGTACATATACATGTCCTCTAGTCTTACCTTTGCATGTGAGGTTCAGGAAAGATATCACTGATTTTTTAGAGAGGATGAATAAGTAGTAGAAACATCTCCCAATAGGACTCCTTTATTTGCAGTCCTCATTATTTGTTATGAGTTCATTCTGAAAGTCAGGGCAAAAAGTGGCCACCTAGTTATGGTTGTTTGAAGCCTGTTCTGTCTCTGGGTAGCACAGGACAAAGTCTGCAGCTGTCTCCTCTCCGAGCAGTGTCAGTGCCTCTACTCGGGGAGAATGCCGGTCAAGGTCCCCATACTGGCTCGTCCCCTGGGACTGTCTATTTTTAGATCCTTCAGTCTACTGAAGTCTCAGAGTCTCAGAGGAAGCCAGGTTTGGGTTTTGGCCATGTTATGTATAGAAGTCTGTCTTACCCTTTTGAATTACCATTACTATTATTTTTCTCCATTCATACATTTTTTGCCATATACATAATTTACATTTGAGGGTGGATAGATTAATGAGTACAAGTTTCTCCTTTAAAAGATATAGAACACTGTATGTTTTTAAAGGATCACATTTTAACATAATATTGTTTTTTAGATGTCCATTCTTGAGGGGCTGGGTGGTTTTGTACTCACATTTTTATGAACTCAGTTACTAAAATCATTCCTTTCCTCCCTCCTTCCCTCTCTTTTTTGCAGGGGAGCAGGAGAGGAAAAAATATAGAAAGGATATATAAAACAACTAACCCCTTCACCCTCAAAAGATGAACCTTAGACTCTTGGAAAAATACAGTCACATTGACTCTTGAAAAATAATCACACACACACGGAATTTAAATATGTGCACACACACATGCAGAATTTAAATGGGTGGTATAAAATCCTCAAGGCAGAAAGGGCCTGCTGTGAATCATCTCTCTCTTCATGTTCCCCCACATCATGTTCCCGTCCACAGAAGATACCAGTTGTGTGTCTCTCCATTTGCTGTTTTAAAATTCTAGTCTGATTCTGGTAAATCCCTGTTTTCTCTGTTTCTCCTGCTCCATGGTTATCTCCAGTAGAACAGTCCTTTCAATCTAGCATTCACTGCACATGTTCCAGTCATGCGGTTACAGAGTTGACATTGCAGCTTCAGCAGAGGTTATCTCTCTAAAATTTTCTGAAATTCCCCTTTGGCACATCCATTTTGGCAGCTGGGTTTATATGGGAAAGTGGCAAAGCTCTTGGCTCCTCTCTTCTGCTTTATGAAAATAGAAATCTCTGGCCAGAAGGGCAGCTAGGCAAGAAGCTATAGATAGTTCCCATCAGTTGCACTGCCGAGTTTTTCCATTTTTACCTGTAGTAAATAGTATTCTCACCGTGTACATGTGGACCAAGTGGTGGTTTTTAAAAACATGAACATACTGTAGCCTCACACTTAAAGTCTTGTTAGAAAACCCTGCTGTTGGAACGTGTGTGTGAGGTCCTGCTGCACTGTTTTGGCTTTTGATTTTGTAATCTCTTTATATATATTTTAAAGAATTGAAACCACTCAAAGACTATGTTCACCAATTCAGATACTGAAAAATACTGCAGTTTGGGCAGTAAGATGACAAGAAAGATGGAAACTCTGGATTGCTTTTCAGTGAGGTATATTCACTACTAAAGAAACAACATCATGTGTCTGTTTTCTAGGTTAAGTGCTTTTCTGAATGGAGACACCTGAGGTCCTGTGAGACAGCTCAGGCCTCTTCTTTTGCCCTTCCTCTTTCCTTCCTTCTTTTCTTTAAAATTATTTTTAAGTAGCGTTTTCTAGGAAAATGTTGCTTCTGTTAGCAGAGTTGACCTATTTATTACTACAGATGGCTTTCAGGGCCCTTCTTTTCTTTCTGTACATACTGTGAACTCTGGGGAAGTTGGCCTTCATGCAAGTCATGTTGATGAATTTCCATAGTTCTGATTCTCTGATTTAAAAATGACTACATGTTGGTATGAAAAATACTTAGTTTTTGTTTTGTTTTAAATGTAAATAAATACTGATAAGCTAGATGTCAAAGCTTCTGCATTAGAAATGAGCAAGGCTCCTTTTACTATTAAATTTTCTTCCTGCCAGTATTACTGTTTATATTAGTAAGACATATAGACTCATGGGTGAATTTTTCTCCCCATGATGATTTATGAAAGATGAGACCACTTGTTTTGGTATGCGGATTCTGTTTGTTTCAAGAAGAAGGAGTCTGAATTAATCTTTTACTCTTAGGTTGACCCCTCACCCATTCATAGGAGTTGGAAATATGATCTTTTTTAAGCTAAAATGTTTAGAATGAGATTTATCATCTTGTACTTTGCATACTATTTTCTCTCTGAGGTCACAAATTTTTTTGTTATGCTTCTGTTTTGTCAAAGAAGCACACAGTAGACCTCATAAATCTGTGATATCAAATGCCCTCGATGAATCCTTGGGAAGAAAATGTTTTAAAGTGCATAATTAAGGCACTTGAGCATAAAACTACAATTATACACTTGTGTGTTAATTTTGTGTACAGTAAGACTTTATTTCAACACTGGTTGTAAATGAGAGGAAGCATTTTACTGCCCATGAATGCCTGCATTTTATGAATGCTTAAACAAAATGTCCTCAAATTGGCTGACCTGGAAAGAAAGGTGAAAACATCTGTAGTTAGAAGGTAGAAGAGAATACAAAATTTGTAGTAGAGGTTTCTTTTTAAAAGTAAATACAAGAGTGATTTTACTTTTGTGTACAGCCATGCTTGCTGTGCCTTTGGAATCATTTATGCTCTTTTAGCTGCTATTCCACAGTGAAGGCTAACAGTGAAAGCAATTTAGATGAGGCAATGAAAATAATCAAGGGACTTGAGGGCAGAAAGCAGTTGACAAGGAGTCTCTGATTGAGGAGATTTGAAGGCATTGGTTGGCATTGACTGACCATACATTTGTTGATCAAGTTCCAGGTAGTAGCATTAGCGGACAGCGGACACTCTGAAGCTTGGAGTTCGTTTTATGAAAACTGAAGGATGTAGCACTTTACAAAATGGATAATAATGTTCCAGAGCTTGTTACCCTCAAGAGGTATCCTGGACTAGAAATATAAATTAATTTAAGAAGAGTATAAATATATTTGTGGATAATAGAATAGTGATTATGCAGAGGAAATAAAGGCTGTTGAGGACGTATCTCTGACTTCTGGAAATTGAGGTCATGAAAGGCACTGCCACTAGTTCCCACAGCCACGTAGAGTATTCACTGTGCAAAACGTTGGTCTGACCTGGTATTCACTTAAGCTGCGATTGGCTAAATATAGAGCAGTTGGACTTAGAATAAGCAGTGAAATTTTGTAGGTAATTAATAATTACAAAGACAATCCAAGAGAGATTATATGTATATTATTCTCATTGTTTATAATCTTATTTTGTGTGTACCTGATAAGGAAGCTTTAGAAAACAGAATTTATCATGAGAAGAGCTATTGCTGATAACAAATGAGAACTTTTCAATTTAGTTTCACAAACCAAAAAGTAAATTTATTTTCTGATACGAAGTAGAAAAAATTTTTTTACACTAAGGGAGTGGGCTAAAGCAGCCCAGATATGTTGGTTATTTTTCAGCCTGTTAAACAACAGCAGTGTTTATGGTCCAGAAGTTATCTGTTAGGAACAAGGGCATGGACAGAAATGGAAGTGGGCTCCATAGCAACGGGAACTGTGTAACCAGCTCCTTTGTGTGATTGGTCATTAAGCCTGTTCTGCTGGAGTTTAGACACTGTTTGACCCTGGACTGTTCTGCCCACTCTTCCAACGCCACGTTGTCTTTTTTCTGTTACTCAAGGGAAACTGGACGAAATCTGAAGGAAAAGTGCATAACAGTCAATATTCTGTGTACATTTGATTGGCAGTTTTCAAGCATGAAGGAGTAATTTCAGGAATTGGGGAGTTTCCCCCACCCCCACCAAGCAAGCTTAAGGACAAGATTTAGTTTTCTTTTTATAATAAGAAAGTGAATTTTAAAAGCACCTAAATTGTTTAAAAGTCCCAGTTGGGAACTTAGTTTAAAGGACTGTAGGTAGATTGCGGAGCATTTATAGGATTTTGACCTTGTAAACTTTATTACCTTCTAACACATTATTTTTGACTGGACATGTTGACATAATAAAATTTTCTCTTGCAATTTGTTCAGACACACATAGACTCAGCATCTAAATTCCTTGCTGTGGGGACTTTTCAGTCTGTCTCTTTTGTATGAAAAATAGCATTTACTCTTTCTGTGAAATTGGAAGCCAGTAGAATTTGCCACAGTAATGACTAAAATGTAGCTGCTATGAGCTCATGATTTTTCCTGTGCTTTTTGCTTTCCTTTTTTGTAGAATGTGCCTGGAAGAATTCAAATTTACAGTCAAAAACAAAAATTAAGAGGCTATCTGCTGTATAAATTATAATAATAATACTTTTCTGATAATTCTTAGAAAGGCAGCAATAATTAATCCAAAAGAAATTGCCTTTAGTTCTAGAATCATGAAAAACTCAGAGTTGGCTTAGGAAATGATACATAACATTTGATGTATATACTTCTGGGCTATTAATGCTATACTCACCACTCATATACAAATTTTCATATTAAAAAAAAATGTATGTATGGAGTAGGAAATGGCAGCTCATTCTAGTATTCTTCCTTGAAAAACCCATGGACAGAGGAGCCTGGAGAGCTACAGTCCATAGGATCCCAGAATGAGACAGGAGTGAATCACACATTCATGCACGTATATGGTTTTGTAACCTGCTACCCCTTACGTCCCTCCTCAGTAATCCATGGACATGCTTTCTTCCTATTCAATACATATTATGTACAATTAAGATTCATTCATTTTAATGGTTCTGTGATACTTCATTGAATAAAATATCATTACCCTCCTCCTCTAAACCAGCCTCTCTTGATGTTCATTTAACCATTTAGGCTGTTTCGCTCTTGAGTGGGGGTGCTGTCATGGGGCTGTGGTGACCTTTTTGCTGCACATATCTTTGCATACTTGTTTTATATTTTTCCCTTAAGGTAAAATTCTCAAAAGCAGAATTCTGAGTTAAAGAGATACTGTTTCTATACATTGTGCATTGTGCACGCAGTACATGCTCAGTCATGTCCAAGTCTTTGTGACCCCATGGGCTGTAGCCCGCCAGGCTCCTCTGTCCATGGGATTATCCTGGCAACAATACTGGAGCAGATTGCCATTTCCTCCTCGAGGGGATCTTCCTGACCCAGGGATTGTATTCCCATCTCCTTTGTCTCCTGCATTAACAGGAGGATTCTTATCACTGAGCCACCAGGGAAGCCCATATATATTGTGACTTTTATTAAATATTTGAATTTACATACTCACTGCAATTATTTCAGTATTAATTGCTATGTAATATTTTCAGTTTAGTTGCTTAGTTGTGTTTGACTCATTGTGACCCCATGGGACTGCAGCACGCCAGGCAGTTCCCTGTCTATCACCAACTCCCAGAGTGTGCTCAAACTCATGTTCATCGAGTTGGTTAGAATTATGTAAACTGAAAATATGAAAACTCCCTGTTAAGCATCTCGAAATAGTTACTCTTTTATTATCAAATAGGAAACTTATATCTAGGCCTAAGTAAAGCAGAAGTGGTTTGACATAAATACATTATAAAAAATGTGAAGTCAAAAGTTTGACAAAGTTTGGATACCTTCTTTGTTAGTAAGTGTATGTACATATTTTAAAGATACACATACAATGAAATGCTCAGATCTTAATGTATGACTTGATGGGTTTTGACAAACAATGTACAACTTTGAACCTACCAGACCAGTTCAGATACAGAATATTTTTGTTCCTCCCAGGAGTTTGCTCATCCCTCTTTCTATCTAGTCCTCTTATCCCATAACCACTGTTGTGACTACTAACACTATAAATAAGTTTCCCTGATTTTGAATTTCATATAAATATACAGTGTGTTGATTGTGTACATGTAATATAGTTCTAGAGGAAAGTATAGATACCAAGCCAAACGGTTCTTCTTAAGACACATACTGGAGTAAGAATAAGAAGTCTTTCAAAAGAATGAAGTTGGACCCTTACCTTACACTATGTACAGAAATTAACTCAAAATGGGTCAAACCTAAAAACATAAGAGCTAAAGCTGTAAAATTCTTAGAGGAAAACATAGGGGAAAGCTTTATGACTTTAAATTTGGCAGTGATTTATTGGACATGAAACCAAATGCACAGGAAACAAAAGAAAAGATAAATTGGAGTACATCAAAATTAAAAACTTCTATGCATGAAAGGACACTATCATGAGAACAAAAAGGCAGCACTCAGAAGAGGCGAGACTATCTGGAAATCATGTATCATTTATGGGATTAATATCCAGAATATATAAAGTACTCCTACCACACAACAACAACGAAAAACTAACAACCCAATTTAAAAAATGGGTGAAAGACTTGAATATAGTTTTCCAGGAGAATAAACAAATAACTGATAAGCTTGAGAAGAATGCTTAGCATCACTAATCATTAGGGAAATGAAAAGCAAACCTGTAATGAGTGTGATACCACTTCACACCCATTAGGATGGCTATTACAAAAACAAACAAAAAGCAGATGTTGTCATGGATGTGGAGAAATTAGAACCCTTGTGCACTGCTGGCAGGAATTTAAAAATGGTATTCTGCTATGCAAAACAGTATGGCAATTTCTCAAAAAATTAAACATAGAACTACTATTATTGTTGTTACTGTTTAGTTGCTAAGTTGGGATCCCATGGACTGCAGCATGCCAGGCTTCCCTGTCCTTTACCATCTCCTGAAGTTTGTTCACATTCATGCCCATTGAGTTGGTGATCCTGTCCAACCATTTTGTTCTATGTTGCCCCCTTTTCTTCTGCCCTCAATATTTCCCAGCCTCAGGGTCTTTGCAGTGAGTTGGCTCTTCACATCAGGTGGCCAAAGTATTGAGCTTTAGCTTCAGCAGCATTTCTTCCAGTGAATATTTGAGGGTTGATTTCCTTTAGGATTGACTAGTTTGATCTCCTTGAAGTCCACAAGACTCTCAAGATTGTTTTCCAGTACAATACCAATCTAGCAATTCTACTTCTGGGCTGGGTAAAAGAAGTGAAAGTAAAAGCTTGAGCAGATAATTGTATGCCTATTTTCATAGCAGTACTATTCACAATACTATTAATACTATAAGCAGTACTTACAAGGCTTATACTTATCAGCAATACTATTCACAACCTAGACAGCATATTAAAAAGCAGAGACATTACTTTGCCAACAAAGATCCGTCTAGTCAAAGCTGTGTTTTTTCCAGTAGTCATGTATGGATGTGAGAGTTGGACTTTAAAGAAAGCTGAGCACTGAAGAATTGATGCTTTTGAACTGTGGTGTTGGAGAAGACTCTTGAGAATCTCTTGGACTGCACGGAGATCCAACTAGTCTATCCTAAGGGAAATCAGTCCTGAATATTCATTGGAAGGGCTGATGCTAAAGCTGAAACTCCAACACTTTGGCCACCTGATGTGAAGAACTGACTCACTAGAAAAGACTCTGATGCTGGAAAAGATTGAAGGTGGGCGGAGAAGGGGACGACAGAGGATGAGATGGTTGGATGGCACCACTGATTTGATGGACATGAGTTTGATTAAGCTCTGGGAGTTGGTGATGAACAGAGGAAGCCTAGTGTGCTGCAGTCCATGGGGTTGCAAAGAGTCGGACACTACTAAATGACTGAACTGAACTATTCACAGTAATCAAAAGATAGAACAACCCTTTTAGTTTTGAACCCTTTTATTTTACCCTTGAGGCTTCCCTGGTGGCTCAGATGGTAAAGAATCTACCTGCAATGCAGGAGACCTAGGTTCGATCCCTGCATCTGAAGATCCCCTGGAGAAGGGAATGGCAACCTACTTCAGTATTCTTGCCTGGAGAATCCCATGGGCAGAGGTGCCTGGCGGGCTGTAGTCCATGGGGTCGCAAAGAGTAAGACGTGACTGAGCGACTAACACAGTGTCCATGATGGATGACTTGATAAACAAAATACTGTTTGCATTAAAAATGGAATATTTTTTAACCTTAAAAAGGAATGAAATTCTGAAACATGCTATAACATGAGTGAACCTTGAAAGTGAAAGTGTTAGTTACTTAGTAGTGTCCAACTCTGTGACCCCAATGGACTGTAGCCTGCCAGGCCTCTCTGTTCATGGGATTTTCCAAGTAAGACTATTGGAGTGGGTAGCATTATCTCCTCTGGGGCATTTCCTGACCCAGGGATCAAACCCAGGTCTTCTGCATTGCAGGCAGATTCTTTACTGTTTGAACCTCTAGAGAAGCCCAAGTGGAGTTATTGTTTAATGGAAATAGAATTTTATTTGGGGATGGCGAAGTTCTGGAGATGAATAGTTGTGATGGTTGCACAATGGTGTAAATCTACTTGATGCCTCTAAACTGTGCACTTTATGATTAGAATTCCATGTATGACTATAGCAAAATCTATTTTTCTCATTTACCTACTGTTCTGGAATTAGATTGTGTCTTCTTTCTGTCTCGTGTAAATAGTGTCCAATGTAATATCCTTATTGGGACACATGGGAGTGTTTCATGGGGATGCATTTACAAAGTGAATTGCTAGGTTTTAGGCAAGTGCACCTTGAAACTTAGTGGGGAGACCCTTTTTATCAAACTTCTTTAGGAAGGAAGAGGATGAGAATATAAACCTTATTATTTCTTCAGTTTTGAAGGATGAACAGAGTTCAGGGTAAAAAGTAAAATGAAAAATGAAGCCTGGAATTCTGCACATTTAACATGATACAGAGATTTGAAAGTTATTGATCATATCCTTTATCAGAGTAGTTTCCTAAAGCAAATACTTATAGTAAATGAATGATTTTTAGCTATATTTTCCCTCTCTAATACTATTTGGAAGCATTCACATTTCTTTGAAAATTAAGATAACTTTTTTTGTTACTGTGTATGCACACGTTGCTGGAAAAGGAAATGACAACCTGCTTCAATATTCTTGACTGGAAAATCCCGTAGACAGAGGAGCCTGGCAGGCTGCAGTCCACAGGATTGCAAAGAATCAGGCACCACTGAGCATGCATGATCGCGTACTCATGTTCCACTTCAAAATCCTCTTTATTTAGAAATGAGAGAAATTTTTGTTTTTCTTATCTTTAAATAACAATTAGGCATCGTAGGCATTTTCTGGAGATTTCCTTTTGGTTTAGTTTAGTGATAAATATCCAGTACATTTCCTGGGTGGTAATGCCCTAGAGAGTTAGCTGGTAATGATCAAGGCTTCTCCGCTGCTGTAAGTATGAGGTTTGGGGTGTTTGTTTGTTAGATTAGGTTGAGCATATGTGTATCAAAGACTTGGATGGTACAAGTGATTTCAGTTTTATAATGTTTTCCATCCTTAGTTTAAAATTTTATATAATACTAACTTTATTTAATAATCCATTGAACGGCATTCGTTTATTCATCCAACAACCATTTATTGAGTGGCGGGCCCTCTTCCAGGAGGCATACCACGGATATAGGAGTGTGTAGTCAAGTGATGAAGACAAACAGTAGAAACAGGAACACATCAAAGGTCAACTGACTAAATCTAATAATCTCCCCTGTGGTAAAATAGAATCAGAAATGGCATGAGAACGATGGTGGTTTAGGCCGGTCAGGGAAGGAATGGCATCTGAGACAGAAGTGCTTTGTATCCTCAATTTTCAGTACCCAGTTCCTGAAACTCAGTAACTCTTGGTTAAATTTCACTTGAATGCAACAGTTTAGTAATCTTCATTGTTGTTAAGTTGCTAAGTCATATCCAGCTCGTTTCAACCCCATGGATTGCAGCACGCCAGGCTTCCCTGTCCTTCACTATCTCCCAGAATTTGTTCAAACTCATGCCATTGAGTCAGTGATGCCATCCATCCATCTCATCCTCTGTCGTCTCCTTCTCCGCCTGTTGTCATTCTTTCCCTGCATCAACGTCTTTTCTAGTGAGTTGGCTCTTTGCATCAGGTGGCCAAACTGTTGGATCTTTACCTTCAGTATCAGTCCTTTCAATGAATGTTCAGGGTTGATTTCCTTTAGGATTGACGGGTTTGATCTCCTTACAGTCCAGGGGACTCTCAGGAGTCTTCTCCAGCACCACAGTTTGAAAGCATCAATTCTTTGGCACTCGGACTTCTTTATGGTTCAGCTCTCACATCCATACATCACTACTGGAAAAACCATCACTTTGACTACACAGACCTTTGTTGCCAAAGTGGTGTCTTGCTTTTTAATACACTGTCCAGGTTTGTCAGAGCTTTTCCTTCCAAGGAGCAAGCATATTTTAATTTCATGGCTGCAGTCACTGTCCACAGTGATTTTGGAGCCCAAGACAATAAAATCTGTCACTGCTTTCACTTTTTCCCACCTATTTGCGATGAAGTGATGTGACTGGACACCATGATCTTAGGTTTTTGAATGTTGAGCTTTAAGCCAGCTTTTTCATGAAGTAAGAGATAAATAAAGACTCACAGTAGCCAAAATTGATTTCACAAAATTGAGACAGTAAAATGTACTTCACTCATGGACTGGCCCTTCAGGCCTTCATGACAGTGTAGTATAGTAGGTTTCTCTGTCCTCAGCAGAGTCTGTTAAAGATGGAGGTCAGAGTGACAAGAAGTGGCTGAATGCCTTGATGGCATGTGAGGAGCCAGCAGTGCGGGGCCAGAGTTATTCTGAGCTTTGGTCAGACAAATTTTGGAGTTGGCTCTGGGGCATTCCTTGTCTTATGGCTCCGTTCTTCAGTTTATGTTTCTTAATAATGATTGTTTGGTTTAAAATGTCAGAAAAGCATCTAATAGATTTTTGAAAGCCCTACATCTAAATTGATTTAAAGCAAAACATTATTGATCATTAAAAAATTAAGACATTAGTTCCTGACAATTGAGGTATTATATTTAGAAATTGGTTTTTAAAGGTAACAGTTAATAATTAGTATTTAGAGATAGTGCTACAACTTGTAGTTTAATAAATAATAATAGAATATGTGTAGAATTCCAGGTAGAATTATAATATTGCTGGTTATTATATTAATAGGAATCAATAGAAGAGGTAGCCCCATTTTGCAAATGGAGATGTAAGAGATATCATTATGTGATTGATCATATTCACACAACTAAGGTATAGGAGGACTTGGATTTAGGTTTCATAAATTGCTAATACAGAAATTCTGTAGGTAGATGAGCATTTTAGTTACCTCTATTCAGTTGTGTCTCCCATGTAAGGACAGTGGGCCACATGCAGTTGCTTGGCTCTAGGCCCCAGGTCTTATAGCCCACCTGTACCATGTTATAAGTTATCCCAGGCTCTCAGAGGGTTAGATGCCAGTTAGTTAGTACCACATAATGAGACCATGTATCTAAAAGGATAACAAGTAGATTTTTAATTGAGGAAAACAGCAACAAAATCTCCCAAGCAGGTGCTTTTGATGGTTTTCCCCCTGACATTTATTGGGGTCAGCAGATTGTTGCTACGGATCCATTGTGGAATTGCTTACGTCCCCACCCATTCTACCTGCCTCACCTGCACCTGCCTTGCTTCCACGCTTTTCAGAGTTGGGATAGGTGGTTAAAGGATGTAGTAAGCTCATGGCTGCTCTAGTGTTAGAAGACTAATGCAATATGTCCTCTTGTTGTCTTGCTTAGAAAATAGAGGACCCCCACCCCCTGCCCTGAAACAACACTTCCATATTGTGTTTAAGGGTTTCTGTAAATCAGAAAGTCAACATATTAAAGTGCAATTCATAGGGGAGTTGCTGGCTGTGTTGACTGAGCTTTACAGTCATTTTAACACTGGCAAAGTGTTACCCTAACTGCTTCAAATCAAACTGCAAAGATGCTCGTGTGAAATATAGTATTAGATATCAAATCAAACATATGGGTGTTGAACGAAAGGATATGTGTTGTGGTAGTATATGGTATTCTAGCATGTGGAGTTGTATTTTATGGAAATTCTTTGGCTTGGCTCATGGCAGGGACATACATTCATTATGAGACATCAAGCTGTAAAATAAATAAAAGCAAAGAATTCAACTGTGCTGTTGAATGGTTTTCAGTACAAACTTGTCTGTTCTAGTAACTTAGGATCTGTGTGATGAGAAGCATTTGTAAGTCATTGTGGCCAAATGTTTTGTCACCGTTGCTAGAAGTTTGAAAATAATCTAGATTGGGTCAAAAGGAGTATGAACTTTAGCATTTTGCAGTTTTTTCTTTTTACTTCATAGTACATATTACAAATTACTGTGCTAATTGGTCTTAGAGGCAAAATGTTTAATATATTCCTTACTCTTTTTCCCTCTCATTCAATATTCTGTAGTCAATTTGTTTTTTAAGTGTATATCTGGAACTGATACTTAATTCTTAAAAGTATATAGGCTTATGAGGATGAAGTTCTTGGATTTCTCAAATGAACTATATTGTGGTATTAACAGTGACTTCACCATTCTTGTCCCAGGAGTGCTTTTTGCCATTCTGATACCTTGTTTTTCTTTTCCTCTCCTATTCTTTCTCTCAGTTAGGGAAAAAAAAATGTGTCAATAGATTTCTGATTTGATAGAACATCAGGAAATATCATCAATGGTATATTTATTGCATGAGGAAGAACTTCTCTTTGAGCAATTTCAATATTTTTTAGGTTCATGTAACTAGAAATGGAGAAGACCCATTTTAGGTCATTCTGTCTATATCTTGGGTATTTCCAGCTAAGTGCTTCCCTGGTAGCTCAGATGGTAAAGAATCGTTCCATCCCTGGGTAGGGAAGATCCCCTGGAGAAGGGAATTGCAACCCACTCCAGTGTTCTTGCCTGGAAAACTCCATGGACAGAGGAAGTTTATAGACCTGGAGGTCTATAGTCCATGGTGTCACAAAGAGTCGGATACAACTGAGTGACTAACACTTTGACACTTTACATCATTGACTGTTTATCAACTAGGAAAATAATATTCTTGTATAGCTATGAATATTGATAGTTACGTTGTTTGGTATACATAGTATTGTTTTCTAAATGTGTTTCATTTTATTGTAAAGCAGTGTTGCTTCTTTTTAGCAAAAATAGTAAATGGAATTGCTAATGTAACTGGTATTTGCTAAAATGTAATTGAGGCATTCTGACCTTCCTTGAAACCAACGTGTACCCAAATCACAAGCATCCTACAAAATTTTAGTAAGGGATCTTGAACTGGAGTTCATTTTCATTTGTGTATTGCATAAGAATGGATTAGTATAATCTTTCTCTGACTTCCTTGGCAGAAGCAATTTTTTTGATGTCAGTATTCGGAGCTTTTTACCCCCTCTGGATTTTTGTGAAATTATCAGTATTTGATATCTGATAAAGTATTTTGCCGGGGACCAGCCCCGACTGATCCAGGGTATTCGAAGTGGGGACGGCGTCGGCGAGGATCAGGATACAATAGCTTCAATTAGATATTAATTAGAGATGTAAAGAGTAATAGAATGAGGATAGCTCAGTAGGAAAATTCAGTAGAGAAAAGAGGCTGAGTAGCTTGGTTTACGCGAGAGACCAATAAAACTTCAAGACAAGAAGTTTGCACCACTTACGTAGACTGCAGGCGTCCTTCCGTTCTCCCGAAGGAGAGGAGACACTGAGGCCTCCCCGGTCGGATCTTAGAAGCCCAGGCATAATTAGTAAGCATGGCGGGTTCTGCGCTCCAGATGGAGACTCAGCCAGAGTGAGAGAGAGAGCGACATGGGGAGACCAGTATGTCGAGAAACTAATCCCAATTCTTTATTTTCCAGGGTCTGTTTTTATACACTGAGGTGTTATACAAAAGTCACGTGGGGTCAGCAGTCCTGACTTTTATCAAAGTCAGGTGCTTCATACAAATGTATACAGAGGTCTTAGGGGTGTTACATCATCTTCTGGCCAGGGGGCCTGCTGACAATTTATGACCCTCTCCTTGTGACAGCGGTCAGTCAACCAGGACACTTATTTCTCCAAGGGTGATTATTCTTAAAACAAACGCCACCCAAATAACGTTACATTCCTATAGGGTGAGGGTGTAGTGGGTTTTAGTTAAGGAAAGAATTTACTTAGCCTGAGGTCTAACGTGATTAATATCAAAGGTTAATACTTATTTCTTCTATATATTCATTAATGTGTGTAAGGGCAGGGGATGTGGAGACTTAGCAACAAACATTGGCTCAACAAATGAAAAACCCTTCACCAATACAATTTCTAATCAGTCCATTATACTTATACTAATAGTTTTCTAACTTTTCTAAGGAACCTGTTTTTAGAAGGTTTAAAGCATCTCGTGCCTCTCACGGTTGGGAGGCTGTGAGCAATCACATGTGGCCGGACAAGCCTGTCAGGCAGGCCAGAGAACCTTCAGAGGAGTTTGTAGGTTAAAACACTCTTGTCACGTCCAGGAGTTTTTATTAACTGGAGCTCTAAGTTAACTCCTTCTCCGAAAGAGGTGGTGGGGGACAGCCCCCCATAAAGTCAGAGGTGTAGGTGAGAGCACAAAGTAGTAGGCAGGCTCTGGTTATGGGGGTAGATGCTCGAGGATTTCCAGGGGGACTCCTGAGGCTCGATCCCACCTTTGCGTATGTCGAGCCTCCTTCCTCATGACCTTTGCCATGGGCGGAGTGCCTCACTCTGGCCCCCAACAGTATTTTTTAAAGCAGAGTTAAATTATCTTTTGTCTTCATTGATAGTATGTGAGGAGAAGGCAGTAGACCGATTTATCTAATGGAGAGAATGTTAAAAATTTGAATTCAGTTGCTTAGCAAAAAACCCACTTCACGTTGCTGAATCAAAACCATATTTGATTTTATTGATTTGCATGTTTAGACTTTCTCTCACTTGCTCGTCTTGACTCTTGACAGATGCCACCTCAGTACGGACAGCAGGGTGTGAGCGGTTACTGCCAGCAGGGCCAGCAGCCTTACTACAACCAGCAGCCGCAGCCTCCGCACCTTCCCCCGCAGGCGCCATATCTGCCCTCCCAGTCCCAGCAGAGGTACCAGCCGCAGCAGGTGAGCACATTCCTGGTCACCAGGCCTCTGTCCTGTGTTCGAAGGCCACCCCGGGTTCTGAGACATTTTCCTGTCCCACTTAGAGAATTTCTGTTCTCAGTGGGAAAAAATGAAGTTTTGAGAAAATGTAGAACTATATCCTAAATGTTTGTTTAAGAATGGATGTTTGAGATTGAAGGGTGGGAAGAATGAGTAATTTAATAGCTTCTTACATTACCGGTTAGTGACAGCAGAAAACGTCAGTCATTACATGTTCTTTGTCATGTGTATTCCGAATCTTTCAAGAAAGTGCTCTGTCACTTTGTTGAGGCTTATTGAGGAAAATGGTTTTATTGATCATTTAATCTTGCTAGTTGGCACACATGGTGTGTTTATCTTGAGCTTTCTTTTGATTTGTTTTAATGGTAAGTGCTACTGTATCAAAAACATTGTTGCCTTTGGCAGTATTCTTCCTAAACTAGTTTATAAACAGATAATCACTTAAATTACAATATATTAAAATACTGAAGGGAATCATGTACTTTGAGTATGTTAAACTGTTTCTAGTTTAAATTAGCCTCATTAAATACTCTTTGAGGTTATTGGGCTACATATTTCAGTTTACATGATTTGTTGAAAAATAGTACATATGCTTTGGGTACAGTGATTCAGTTTCATCTTGTTTTAGAGATTGTCACCAAAGATATTAAAAGGCATCATGAACTCAGGACCTGTACTCTGAATTAAAATAGAACTTTCATAGCACTTTCAGTCATAAGCATAAAATTGTAACTTTGCATTTTGTATTTTCCTCTCTTCTTTCTTTTTTGTGGATGGGGGTGATGAAGATAGGGGAATACAGTGGCACTGACTGTTCAGTCTTCAAAATGATTCCTAGACAGCTTGGAGTGATTGCTGATGCTAGGCAAAATATATAAATATATGAAGCTTAATTTTAACAAATTCAGCTGATTTCTTAAGGATTTTATTGGATTCTTCATAGGCTTTTTCCATGTGATTTTTATTTAAGAGTTCCAAAAAGAGTTTATAGCTTTAAACAAAACAGTGTAACAGCTGAGATTGAAGAGGCTATAGAATCTTGTGTTTTGCATATGGGTTGACTTCCCTGGTGGCTCAGACAGTGAGAGCTTCTACCTACAATGCGGGAGACCTGGGTTCGATCCCTGGGTTGGGAAGCTCCCCGGAGAAGGAACTGGCAACCCACTCCAGTACTCTTGCCTTGAAAATCCCATGGATGGAGGAGCCATGGACGGATGCTATAGTCCATGGGGTGGCAAAGAGTCGGGCACGACTGAGCCACTTCGCTTTCACTTTGCAAAATTTAAAGCAATTTATAGATGTAGGAATGTACATTATTTCAAAGTTATTTAGTCTGTTCTTTTATTAAAATCAGGAAAATTAAATAACTTATAATACCATTTCTTTTTAAGTGAGAGACTGGTATCTGGGTTTATAATATATAAAGTTAAAGATTTTTTTATGGGCTTTCAGAGCCTTATTGAACTTCTCTGTAGACAAAATGTTTTGTCATGTTAACAAAGTTTAAGAAGGACTCAACAGAGATATTGCATTAGTCATTTTACTTCAGTGTGTGAAAATGAATCTGATTGTAAAACCAATTTGGTTAAGAATTCTGAGTGCCTGTCATTTCCTTCAAGACCAAGTTCAAAATTTACTTCCTTTATGAAGCATTCACTGATGTCTTCTTCTACATGGCAGTTAGTTATTTAATATCCTTTATATTTAAATATTTAAAGCATACTACAGGTAAAATCTTATTTTAATGAGTACAATTCAAATGTGCTTAGTTTAGATCTATTTTATGCTTTCAGCGATACTACCATTGTTTTATTAACTTGAATACAATAAAGTATATGTCAGGAAGTGAAGTGAAGTCGCTTAGTCGTGTCCGACTCTTTGTGACCCCTTGGACTGTAGCCTACCAGGCTCCTCCGTCCATGGGATTCTCCAGGCAAGAATACTGGAATGGGTTGCTATTTCCTTCTCCATATGTCAGGAAGTACTGTATAAAAATGACTTGATGTAAATACTTTTTTTTAATTTTGGTATATTCTGAGGAAAGTCAAATATTTCCCAAAGTATATTGGAATTTTTTTTCTCGTTTTCACTATAGAAGGTCTAAATATTTTTTTCTTTTGGGACAAAGAAGTGGAAATCAGAGATATTTAGGGACCCCAATCAGAGGGTCTGGTTTTACAGGAACAGTTTTGATTTTTAGGGAGTTAGATATTTATATAGATTGGGGAAGTTTATCTTGGAAATGACATCTAGCATATTCCATATAGTTAGTACCTCCAAAACTAGAATAACAACCTCCCCCCCAATCTATCCCAAAACAAAGTAAAAATAACCACTAGAATATCTTCAAAATCAATCTAACTTTTAATAAGAATTTTTAATACTGAGTTCACATTTAAAAAACGAAGAAACTCAACTATTTTGACTTAAGAAGCCAATGTTTCATGACAGACAGAGCATTCCTTCCTGTAGACTTTCCTTTTCTTTCTAGACATTGCATGCATAATCTGTTGATTTTTGAACTAGGAGATCATCAGAAAGTATTACTTTGTGTCTTTTGTTAATGTGAATGATGCAAAAGTTAATTTTAGAGTTCCATTAAGATACCTACCTTTGTTTCTTTAACATTTTTTAATGTGTAATGTTCTGAATAATCAATACATTCCCATGTGTCAAAAATTTTAAAGTACAAGGAAATGATACAGATCCTAGTCTCCCAACACAGTTCCTCTTGCCTAGCTCAGCAGCAAGCTCACCCTTTGCTAGATAACCACTTTATTATGTTTATTTAGTTTCCTTACAAAGAAGCAAAATACCATATTTTAATTGTTAGCTCTGTTGCTGCTGCTGCTAAGTCACTTCAGTCGTGTCCGACCTCTGTGTGACCCCATAGACGGCAGCCCACCAGGCTCCCCTGTCCCTGGGATTCTCCAGGCAAGAACACTGGAGTGGGTTGCCATTTCCTTCTCCAGTGCATGAAAGTGAGAAGTAAAAGTGAAGTCACTCAGTTGTGTCCGACTCTTAGCGACCCCATGGACTGCAGCCTACCAGGCTCGTCCGCCCATGGGATTTGCCAGGCAAGAGTACTGGAGTTGGGTGCCATTGCCTTCTCTGATTGTTAGCTCTATTTTCACACAAATGTTGGTACACCATAATATACTATAAACATTCTTCTCTTCTTTATCACCCCCTTCCCCACCCACTTAAATATATTTTCTATGATCTTTGCAAAGTAGCAGTAAAGCCATCCTCCATTCCTTTTTATAGCTTCATTCCATTTTATGGACATATCGTAATATATTTAACCAGTTCTCTTTCAATGGGCATTTAGGTTATTTTTAGTAACTTGCAGTTCAAACAACTCTGCCGTGATGCTTTGTATTTGTGTCAGTTCGTAAATGTTCAAGTGTATCTGTCAGATAAATTCCAGGCTGTGTCAATGGGTACATGCGGTTGTAATTTTGCTAGATTGTTCCTCTCAAGGGTTGTACCAATTTATACTCCAACCACTGATGTATGAGAGTACCTATACATGTTCCAGTAGCATGATTTTAAGAATTTTCTGGATTTTTACATGGTCTCTTTTTTATAAGTTTAATTAAATTCTGTGCTTTACTTTGACTATGTCTTACTTTTTGTCTGATGAAGCCAAACAGAAGATTAAAAAATTTCCTCTTAAGTATTCCTTTGGCTAAGTCTCTCAAATTTTGTTATGCATTATTTTTATTCTCTTTTAGTTCTAAGAATTTTCTTACTTCCCTTCGTTCATTTTTTAAAGACTGTTTTATTGAGACCTGGGTTTCTGTTTTATTCCCTCAGAAGGATTGGTGTATGCTTTTGCCAGTTGCTTGTGGACACTAGGAATTAGGAATCATATTTCGTATTTTATTTTCTAAAGTTTTATTATATAAAGAGATCTCAGTAGAGTGATAAACAGAATAATGGAATGAACACTCACATACCAGCATAAGTTCCTTCATGTACTAACCTAGCCATATTCAGATATCCCCAATTGTCATCAGAATGCCTTTAAAGTTCATTCGTTTCAAGCCAGATTCAAATGACTGTTAATACATTGATTTGATCCTTACATCATTTTTCTGGATCAGTTCTGTCTTACCCACTCCCATTCATCCTCTTGGCATGTTGAAAAAAACTTGAGTTGGTTTTCCTATGAAATGGCTTTGTCTGGGTGGTTTCCCTTGATGTGGCTTAATTTGTTCATCCAGCCCTTCTGTTTCCTGTAAATTGGCAGTTAGATCCACAGGCTTGAAGTTAAACATTTTTATTTGTGATTATTGTAAATCATGTCCTCAGCATTTAGGTTATGTCCTTAGCATTTCTGTTTAGTGGAGGGGTCCATGACCCTCCTTTTGAGAGAAAGAGCCTCCAGTGGTTCCAGCCCCAGGCTGTCTGGTGACCATCAGCTGTCTTCCAGCTGAGGCGTAGAGCCATTATGATGAAGATAGACCTTCCCCTTTGGACTCTGTCCAGATTACTCACCCACAGAATCTGTGAGACTAATACATGCTGCTGTCTTTAGGCCACTAAGTTTGGAGTGGCATGTTACACATCGTTACTGACCGATATGATTTGAATACTTCACAGCTGATGCTGTTGAGAGTATTACATCAGGAGATATACACCCTAGTATTTTGTTGTCCTACAACAAATGGTGTTAAGATTGATTGGTGGGTTCAGGTGGTATGGCCTTTGGGACCATTTTAAATGGAATTCTCTTCTTGAGGTTTTATAGAGTGCACCATTAAGTGTTAATTTTGACCAGAAACTCTGGTCATGGTTAGCCTGTGGATGCTAATTCTCAAAGGAGTCATTTAAAAATTCTTCCTACCTCTCAGTATCAAGTTCAAGACAGGTATTTTTCTTTTCTCTTTAGTGAATGCTCATACATGATGGATATAGCCCTTCTTAGTCCCTTGTTTATTTGAGAGGTATTGTCTCATATTTTGCTCCTTTTTGGCGGCCCTAGATTCCTCCTTTCTTCTGTTGCCTGTATAGTCATCAGATGGAAAGATAAAATCTGTAACAGAATTCAGCTTCTATTGCTCTCTTACTTTCCATGTTCTTGGTTTATTTTATGTGTTCTTGGTTTCACTCATATTCATTCCAGGTTTGTGATCCATTTAAAAAGACACGTTTCCCAGTGTTTTCATTATTTCAGTTATAGACATTTACAGTATCCTGTCTGCCACACTGCTGGAACTGGTACTCTTTTCTGTTTTCTAGTTGTTTATTTGATGTCTTTTATACAATTTAGAACTATATAAATTGCAATTTAATACGTAAGTTAGAACATATTAATTTGTTGTTGTTGTTCAGTTGCTCAGTTGTGTCCGACTCTTTGTGACCCCTTGGACTGCAGCATGCCAGACTTCCCTGTCCTTCACCAAAATGAAACTTTCCTACTGCCTCCTTTTTCTTTTGAAATATAAAGAATATGTTATAAAAAATATGTTACCTACACAAAATCCATGGAAACTCTGTTACTATGCAAAATTTTAAACAAGTCAGAAAAATGCACTAACTGGTATCGAAAAGTGAAAGTAGTATGTAATAAAATATTATATATTTAACTAGATTCTTGGGTATGACTGCACTGAAGGCTTGTGAAATTAATGTTTGCATGTATGCATGGTGTCAATGTGGACCTGGCAGCCATATCATGAGGCTGATAGAGGAGTGTGGCATCAGCCTCCTGGATGTCAAGCTAGGGTTGTCAATGGGGAGATTCCATCTTCTAAGACAGAGAGCAGCTCTTGGTCAAAGTCCAACTGAAATAAAATATAATCTTCCCTCAACGTACATGATGGTAGTTTTATTCCTGGAAAATTCAGTATAAAGTTGTTTTAACAATACTTTGTTCTTATATGCAGAATGGAGTTGGGTTCTAGGCTTAGACAAATAGCTGTGGGCGGCTGCGACCGGCACATTTAGTGCGGGTGGCTACCCCATGGCCGAGGTCAGGGGCAGAAGCCGGGAGGACCCCATGCCCAAGAGGAGGAGGTCAAGAGGAGTTACCCCACGTCCGAGGTCAGGAGCAGTGGCTGAGAATGCCAGGCTGCGACAACGCAGGCACGGCCAAGAGGAGCTACCCCACGTCCAAGGTCAGAGGCAGCAGCTGGGAGGAGCTACCCCGCATCCGAAGTTAGGGGCAGCGGCCGAGAGGAGCCACCCAACGTCCGAGGCCAGGGGTGGCGGCTGGGAGGACCTACCCCACGCCCGAGGCCAGGGGCGGCAGCCAGGAGGAACAACCCCACCTCCAAGGAGCAGTGGCTGTGCGGGCACAGGAGGGCTTAGAGGAGCTCTTCCACGTTCAAGGTCAGAAGGGGCGGGGGTGAGGAGATAGCCCTCGTCCAAGGTAAGAAGCAGCAGCTGCAGTTTGCTGGAACAGCTGTGAAGAGATACCCCACGTCCAAAGTAAGAGAAACCCAAGTAAGACGGTAAGGTGTTGCAAGAGGGCATCAGAGGGCAGACATACTGAAACCATAATCACAGAAAACTAGTCAATCTAATCACACTAGGACCACAGCCTTGTCTAACTCAATAAAACTGAGCCATGCCTGTGGGGCCACCCAAGATGGGTGGGTCATGCTGGAAAGGTCTGACAGAATGTGGTCCACTGGAGAAGGGAATGGCAAACCACTTCAGTATTCTTGCCTTGAGAACCCCATGAACAGTATGAAAAGGCAACATGATAGGATTCTGAAAGAGGAACTCCCCAGGTCAGTAGGTGCCCAATATGCTACTAGAGATCAGTGGAGAAATAACTCCAGAAAGAATGAAGGGATGGAGCCAAAGCAAAAACAATACCCAGCTGTGGATGTGACTGGTGATAGAAGCAAGGTCCAATGCTGTAAAGAGCAATATTGCTTAGGAATCTGGAATGTCAGGTCCATGAATCGAGGCAAATTGGAAGTGGTCAAATAAGAGATGGCAAGAGTGAATGTCGACATTCTAGGAATCAGCAAACTAAAATGGATTGGAATGGGTGAATTTAATTCAGATGACCATTATATCTACTACTACGGGCAGGAATCCCTCAGAAGAAATGGAGTAGCCATCATGGTCAACAAAAGAGTCTGAAATGCAATACTTGGATGCAATCTCAAAAACGACAGAATGATCTCTGTTCATTTCCAAGGCAAACCATTCAGTATCACAGTAATCCAAGTCTATGCCCCAACCAGTAATGCTAAAGAAGCTGAACGGTTCTATGAAGACCTACAAGACCTTTTAGAACTAACACCCAAAGAAGATGTCCTTTTCATCATAGGGGACTGGAATGCAAAAGTAGGAAGTCAAGAAACACCTGGAGTAACAGGCAAATTTGGCCTTGGAATACGGAATGAAGCAGGGCAAAGACTAATAGAGTTTTGCCAAGAGAACGCACTGGTCATAGCAAACACCCTCTTCGAACAACACAAGAGAAGACTCTACACATGGACATCACCAGATGGTCAACACCGAAATCAGATTGATTATATTCTTTGCAGCCAAAGATGGAGAAGCTCTATACAGTCAGCAAAAACAAGACCAGGAGCTGACTGTGGCTCAGACCATGAACTCCTTATTGCCAAATTCAGACTTAAATTGAAGAAAGTAGGGAAAACCACTAGACCATTCAGGTATGACCTAAATCAAATCCCTTATGATTATACAGTGGAAGTGAGAAATAGATTTAAGGGCCTAGATCTGATAGATAGAGTGCCTGATGAACTACGGAATGAGGTTCGTGACATTGTCCAGGAGACAGAGATCAAGACCATCCCCATGGAAAAGAAATGCAAAAAACCAAAATGGCTGTCTGGGGAGGCCTTACAAATAGCTGTGAAAAGAAGAGAAGCAAAAAGCAAAGGAGAAAAGGAAAGATATAAGCATCTGAATGCAGAGTTCCAAAGAATAGCAAGGAGAGATAAGAAAGCCTTCCTCAGTGATCAGTGCAAAGAAATAGAGGAAAACAACAGAATGGGAAAGACTAGAGATCTCTTCAAGAAAATAAGAGATACCAAGGGAACATTTCATGCAAAGATGGGCTCAATAAAGGACAGAAATGGTATGGACCTAACAGAAGCAGAAGATATTAAGAAGAGGTGGCAAGAATACACAGAAGAACTGTACAAAAAAGATCTTCACGACCCAGATAATCATGATGGTGTGATCACTCACCTAGAGCCAGACATCCTGGAATGTGAAGTCAAGTGGGCCTTAGAGAGCATCACTACGAACAAAGCTAGTGGAGGTGATGGAATTCCAGTTGAGCTATTCCAAATCCTGAAAGATGATGCTGTGAAAGTGCTGCACTCAATATGCCAGCAAATTTGGAAAACTCAGCAGTGGCCACAGGACTGGAAAAGGTCAGTTTTCATTCCAATCCCAAAGAAAGGCAATGCCAAAGAATGCTCAAACTACCTCACAATTGCACTCATCTCACACGCTAGTAAAGTAATGCTCAAAATTCTCCAAGCCAGGCTTCAGCAATACATGAACTGTGAACTTCCAGTTGTTCAAGCTGGTTTTAGAAAAGGCAAAGGGACCAGAGACCAAATTTTCAGCATCCGCTGAATCATCGAAAAAGCGAGAGAATTCCAGAAAAACATCTATTTCTGCTTTATTGACTATGCCAAAGCCTTTGACTGTGTGGATCACAATAAACTGGGGAAAATTCTGAAAGAGATGGGAATACCAGACCACCTGACCTGCCTCTTGATAAACCTATATGCAGGTCAGGAAGCAATAGTTAGAACTGGACATGGAACAACAGACTGGTTCCAAATAGGAAAAGGAGTACGTCAAGGCTGTATATTGTCACCCTGCTTATTTAACTGATATGCAGAGTACATCATGAGACGTGCTGAGCTGGAGGAAACACAAGCTGGAATCAAGATTGCCGGGAGAAATATCAATCACCTCAGATATGCAGATGACACCACCCTTGTGGCAGAAAGTGAAGAGGAACTCAAAAGCCTCTTGATGAAGATTCAGAAAAGGAAGATCATGGCATCCATTCCCATCACTTGATGGGAAATAGATGGGGAAACAGTGGAAACAGTGTCAGACTTTATTTTTCTGGGCTCCAGAATCACTGCAGATAGTGACTGCAGCCATGAAATTAAAAGACGCTTACTCCTTGGAAGAAAAATTATGACCAACCTAGATAGCATATTGAAAAGCAGAGACATCACTTTGCCAACAAAGATCCGTCTAGTCAAGGCTATGGTTTTTCCTGTGGTCATGTATGGATGTGAGAGTTGGACTGTGAAGAAGGCTGAGCACCGAAGAATTGATGCTTTTTCACTGTGGTGTTGGAGAAGACTCTTGAGAGTCTCTTGGACTGCAAGGAGATCCAACCAGTCCATTCTGAAGGAGATCAGCCCTGGGATTTCTTTGGAAGAAATGATGCTAAAGCTGAAACTCCAGTACTTTGGCCACCTCACGCAAAGAGTTGACTCATTGGAAAAGACTCTGATGCTGGGAGGGATTGGGGGCAGGAGGAGAAGGGGACGACAGAGGATGAGATGGCTGGATGGCATCACTGACTCCATGGACGTGAGTCTGGGTGATCTCTGGGAGTTGGTGATGGACAGGGAGGCCTGGCGTGCTGCGATTCATGGGGTCGCAAAGAGTCAACATGACTGAGCGACTGAACTGAACTGAAATCTAAATGAATGCTGGGACTTTGGGAATGAAAGTGGGATGTGGTGCAATAATCTGTTGGATCAGTCTCTCTTATACATCATGGGACAATCTAGCATTCTTACCTTACACTCTTAAATTTCATTACATTTCCTTATCCTTGTGACAACTAGCTGCCCCCCTTGAAATCTTATCACTACAAATAACTTGGGGTCCCTCATTTTTTTCTGAAATAAAATGTATACACAATATGAGTTTCCTACATACAAGATTTCAGTAGACATCAGTATAATGCCATTCATGTAATAGAAAGGACAGAAAGTTTATAATAAAATACTGTTTTTCCTAAGTAAATGCTCAGATGTGTCTACATTAGAAGACTAGTAAAATAGTCAGCGGCTTGCATGTATATAATAACCGTGAACAGATGCAAGTGACAGTGATATAGTTATATTGCACAAAGAACTCAAAATTGTGAACAAGGTTTCCGTTGATGAGATTTATTACCATACAACAGAGATTATGTAAAATTAAAATATTGGACATTTAAAATAACATGCTCAGCAGAGTTGTTGAATAGAAAAAATGTGTTACCCCAACGTGTGGAGGCCTTTAAGTTTGTATATAAAATACACACCACAGTAAAAATCAATAAGTAAGAATAGTAAGTTGTTGAACAGAAGAAATGTGTTACCCCAAAGTGTGGAGGCCTCTAAGTTTGTAAATACACACCACAGTAAAAATCAGTAAGTAACAATAGGCCTTATTCTTCCTGTTGTTGACCAAGAGATTAACTAATAAATGCACTGTATGTTCACCATCAAACATTTTGTTTACTCAACATGATGATATATCCTTCTTTTAGAAGGCGTTAATTTTTGAGTCTTTAGGGAAAAAAAAAGCTATTTGAAGAAGTTTCATGCATTTGGAAGCATTTTTTTATCCTAGCTTACTTCCTCAAACTGCTTTACCCAATATTTAATAATTTGGTATAGTAGAGAAAATTATAGTGCCATAAATTTTAACTTTTATTGTTGTTTTAAAGTTTCCATTTTATCATTTTGGGTTCATAATAAAATCCCCAAACAGAGAAGCCAGGCAGGCTACAGTTCATGGGGTTGCAAAGAGTTGGACACAAGTTGGACTAAACAACAACTACAAAGTTGACGTGTAGGTTTGTTTCCTGGTTCTCCATCCCCTCCTGGCAAACTTTCATTACCTTCCTGTCTCCTCCTTGTACCTATAGACTCATCATCTTTCCCCTTCTACTTCTAACTGAAGTTCTACTTTAGATGTACTCTTGTGAGATGCTGAAGAAGAGGTCATGTTTTTATTGTGGCACAAGTTTCTCCCAGATCTTCTACCCACTGCTATTAATGGAAGCAGCTGCTAGGTGTTGAAGGCAGTGTTCCAGGATCTGTAATGTGAAAGGAGTCGCCTGGAATGGAAACTAGACTGTCTGTCAATACCCTTTCCTCTGACAGTGGTCTTGTGCCGACTCAGTTCAGCTTCCAGGACCGTGACAGTTGGCAGTCTCGCAGAACACCGTTTCCATGGCTTTAAAAAACACTGTTGTTTTCATAGCCAGAAAAAAGTCTTTCTTTCCTTAGAGAAGGTTTGTAGGAGGTAACTCCATTCAGATTAAGTTTCAGTTTACTTAAAGAGGATGTGTCAGGATCTTAAAAAAAAAAAAAAGACTCAGTTAAAGCAGTGAGAGAATTTCAAACTTTACCTTTTTAGGTATAGTTTTTTCCAACTGATAGAATTATCTCAGAATCTTGAGAGAAATACTGGGTATACTATGAATGTGTACTTCTCAAGGTACAGCTTTTAGTTTTTTAATATTTTTTTAAACCTCAGGCTTATTGGAAAAGTTGTAGAAGACAGAAAAAGGAAAACATAAATTATATATTGAATCCCTTTTTGCTTGGGAATGTTCTGTATGCTGGGAATCCAGTGATTAATAAGACATTGTGTTTGAAGTGAAGGAATGAACTCCCAGTTGAATGAAAGGTCAACACAGGCAGATGATAGCACAGTGGGAGAAGTGTGTTTTCAAGGCATGATGTGATACTACGTGTCTCAGAGGAGGTCTGTGAGAATGAGTAAGAGTTTGCTGGTGAGAGAAGAAATGATTTTAGGGTAGGACTAATTCTTTGTTAGTGAGAACAAAGATAATGCCTAACCCTGAAGTGATACTGAACAAGACTCTGAGATTGGTTTCAGGGTCAAGGTCAGTTAGAAGGAACATATTAATTATGCTTGGGACTGGTGCCTTTCATTGTTTTTTCCTCAGTGATTAAGAATGAAATAAAAAGTTAACTGTTCAATAACTTTTTAAAACAAAATAGTTCTAGCTCAGCAATTCACTTGTAATAGTGGATCGCTCAATAAATAAAAAGTTAACTGTTCAATAACTTTTTAAAACAAAATAGTTTTAGCTCAGCAATTCACTTGTAATAGTGGATCGCTCAATAAATAGTTAAGTGGAAGTCTGAAGTCTGTATGTGCATAGGTAGAAACAAGTGTTTATATTTTCTAAAATACTGCTTTGGACATTTTTGTGGACAGAATTTTTCAAAAGGTGATGCAGTAAACGAAGTGTTTGGCAAATGGGCATTGTTTTGGAAAAAGGTGATAATATTGGACATGAGGGTAGCATACTTCAGAATTAATAACTTGCCTTTGAAGTCTCTGAAGGAGCTCAGATGTTAATTAGCATATTGACATTGATCCATTGTGGAATAAACATTTCCCTATTATTATTGCTTATTACTTATCCTAATCTTTGGTTCTTATTATTTATAAAACAGATTGTTCATTTATAAGCCACTTCTTTTCTGCAGCTTTTGGAGAAAAGCATAGAAGGCCTGTATTAAGTTATAGAAGTGCTTGCATCATTTGCTTTATAAGATTTTGTTGTCAGAGCAAAGATGAGGACATTTAGTTTGCTGCCATTAATTGCCTAGATTTGGATATTAACACAGGAGTCTTTTAGTTAACTTGATAATAAAAACTTTCAGAATGTTGATTGATGAAGACACTCTTTGCTTTAAAGGAGATTGCTGGTGAAGCCTGGAGTTTCCTTTGCGTCTGACTCTCCCTCTTGCTGACCTTGTTTGTAGTTAGTTGTCAGGCTTTGAACCAGGGCTGGGTATTTCCTTTTATGTTTGAAGAGCTTGTGAGCATCTGAGGAGAAAACTTTTAAGTTACTTTCAGGTCTGAACAACGCCCGCTCCTAGACTTGATTTCTACTTGTTGGCTTGTGTAACCAACCATGTAACTGCTTCTCTACTCAGATTGGAGGCACTCTGAGGGCTCAGGTGGTGCTCAGGTTGTTGGAACCAGCAGCCTGCTTCGCTCTCTCTTGGCTGGGGTGGTCAGAGCTTAGGAAGATGGGAATGAGAACATGACTTTTCCTCTCTATCTTACTTTTTTCTCCCTTGGGAGACAGGACAGTATATTAAAAATTCAGCACTGATTTTGAATATACTATAGATATAATTTGCTGCCGTCGAAGTTTCGATTCATGTAGAATGGCCAGTTCCATGTGTATATTTGTGTTTGTGTTTTGGTTTGGTTCTTGTTATTCCTGAAAGCTTCTTAAATAAACAAATAGAAAAAACTACTGGAGAATGAAGAAAAGCATTTTGATAATATTAGAATTTGATATGAATGTTTTGCTATAAAAATCAGGGTTAGCCTATGCAGCTGTGCCTGCCTGGGTCTTTGCTTTTATTTTATTAGAAGTGGGGAAAAGGAAGAGAAAAATTCTTTCTTTTAATACTGATTATTTCCAGTAATAAAGCATTTTTGGCTCTTTGATGGAGAACTTTGAATAGTTACTTTTTTTTTATGCTTTGGATTATAACTGTGACTCTCTGTTGGATTACAATTTGATAATGCCATTCATGGTCATGTTTAAAATATTTAATAAAAAAGTTTTTTTTTTTTCCTTTCAAATACCAGAATTAAAGGAAAATAAAGCCAATGAGGAATTATATGGTAATAGCAATATTTTCAATACTTAATTTACTTTTAGAAAGGTGATTAGAGGCTTCCTCCTGAAAACAGTAACCTGAAAGCCACAGGCAGACCTGGAGCCTGTGTGCAGCCTGGTTCTGATTTAGGCTCTGCTCCATGCTGTCCAGCAGCTGCTCATCAAAATATCAGGCTTACCTAGAAATGGGCAGAAGATCAGATCCGCTGTCTGTGAATGTCTGCTGTGGTGATAAAAGAGGAAAATCTTACATTGTTCAAGATATGTTTTATTGAAATCTGAGGAAAAATATCAATCCCAAGAGCAGGATTTGGTCTAAAAATCATTTAAGCTCCACACCATTCCCTGTTTCTAATGTAGCTGTAATAGGGGGTGAGCTTTCTGGGTTCTTCCCCTCACTTTTTTCTCCCTCCCTCTTTCCCTGTCTCTGTCTCCATCCCCAGTAGAGATGGTGCTGTGGGGTTGGACTGGATGCCCTAACCTTAGGTACACCGGGGACCTGTTGTCTAATTCTTTATCCTGGTTGCCCAGACTTGGCCAGCGCAGGGAGGAGGAAGCTTCTCCTAGGTAGGTGGGGATGCTGGGTGGAGCCAAAACTCAAACCTGATATGAGTCTCTAGGTGCCCCTTCAACCTCTTCTCTCTGAGGACTCCACCCCCACCCCCGCTTTCCCCCACTGGTACTGAGGGATGCAGTTGAGGATTAGGTCATGCAGTTAAAAGCAGCATTGAAGCCCATTATGTTTATCCATACATTTCTTTTCACTTGATATTTAAATTCCGACACTAGAGAGAGGAAAGGATTTTTGTTTTTCCTGGATTGCTTTTTGCTGCTCTCAGCTGTCTTCATTTGTCTTTTAATGCTCATTTCAATTTACTGAAGTACATAAAATAAAGTAAAACATAACTTACATGTATAGCATTAAAATTCTTCCTTCATTAATTTCTTTGATTTTAAAAATTCTTAGAGTAACAAGCTCCACATATTTGTATTCTGGAAGATGGTTATCTGTAGATGTTTGAAACATCAGAATACTTTCAGAATTGTATTGCTAGTGTGGGCAATGACCACCTTTTTCTCTGTGAGGATAGCAGAACCAGGTTCGGCTTGCTGACTGATTTTTCTCAAGAGTGCTAGACTTTAGGGGAGAGGAATGTATTCATGTCTCTTTGCATTAGCCTTGGGGAGGTGAAGAAAGGATGGAGGTTGAAGTAAAGGGGATCCGTTGGATAACTATACAGCTGTGGTTTTCTAAAAAGTGGGGAAAAAAAAAAAAGGATTATCTGCGTCAGAATCACCCGGAGTGTCTGCTCAAGTAAGTTCTCCCATCCAAGTACTAACTGGGCCTGGCCCTGCTGAGCTTCCGAGATCAGACACTATCAGGTGCGTTCAGGGTGGTATGGCCCTAGACTCAAGTAAGTTCTCTTACATCAAAACGGTTCTGGGATGTGGAGGGTGATGAGGAGGGAACCTGGGAGTCTGCATTTACCTCTGACAGGCAATTCTGATGCATTCCCAACTTTGAGAGCCATTGGAGAGCAGAAGCTCTAACCAGTGCTTTCCAGTGTCTTTTACTCTAGCATGGTGGTTGGATATTACCTCATATATCATGTTAATAATAACCCTCAGGTCATATAGCAAGTGATGCCTGAATGTGTTGAGGCTTGGTTTTGATCCTGATTCTATTTTAATCTGAAGGGTTTACTGCCATCATTATTGTTGTTTACAGTAGAAATACATTTTGTTCCAGAGATAGGCTGGTATTCAAGCGTTTAAAATCACTGATATGGGCTTTTGCATTTGTTAACCCAGGGTTTTTCATATTTTAGTGAGCATTAGAATCTCCCAGAAGGCTTGTTAAAACACAGATGTTGAACTCTATACTCAGAGTTTCTGACTCTATAGTTTGGACCTTGCATGAGTCACTCAACCTCTGTGCCTCAGTTTCTTCATCTGAGAAAAGTACTTCGTGGAGTTGATGTCAAGACCGTAAGCGTTTACTGAGTGAGTAAAGCACTCTGAAGAGTGCCTGGTGAATAGTAAATGTTACATAATCACTAGCTGCTGCTATCAGCGGACCATGGTCACCACCATGGTCACCACCGGATAAACTCCCAGTGGGTTCAGTGAAAATTTTTATTCTTATTCTTAAATGTGGTATTAGATAATGTAAATAACAATAGCTGACATTTATTGAACATTTAAATGTGATAAGCACAGTGCTGATGCTTAAAGTTAGTCTCTCCTTTAATCATTAGTATGACTTTTGGAGACAGTTCCTATATCTTGGTTTTATGGATAAGGGGATTCTTCAAATGGTAAGTTATAAAGCTGGGTTTTCTTTTTGCTGTGTGTATTAGTATTATTATTATTACATATACTGTTATTCTCTATAAAAAGCACACCCAAATATTTACTGTGGCTCATTTGCTTTGTGAGTTTAAGAAAGTAAATCAATCTAATAAAAATCTTAGTTACTTTAGTCCTTAGCTCTTGAGTATCTTCATATTTCTCTTCAGTATTTTAGGAGAGGTGAAATTTAGGCAACCATGTGGCTTCCCTTTTCCCTCTTGACCCCTTGTTAGTTTAGGAAGAAGTTCTTGCAAAAAAAAGAATACAAGAAAGGATTTTCTTAAGTTGAATGCCAGAGTAGTGGTCTCCAGGGTCCTAACTTGATTAACGTAGGGGAGGCAGCTGCTCTCGCTGGCGGGCCTCTCTCTAATCTCCAGTCCTCTCAGGGTCCTCTTCACTGCAGGCGTAGGGGCAGCTGATGCCTCAGGAGCACTGGTAGGTCCTGTGTTGTAGTAACGTTCTTGTTGATGGCAGGGCACAATTGTAATGAGGATCTATTATCTATAAATCAAATCCCTTACAATTATATAGTGGAAGTGAGAAATAGATTCAGGGGATTAGATCTGATAGAGTGCCTGAAGAACTATGGACGGAGGTTTGTGACATTGTACAGGAGACAGAGATAAGGCCATCCCCAAGAAAAAGAAATGCAAAAAAGCAAAATGGTTGTCTGAGGAGGCCTTACAAATATCTGAGAAAAGAAGAGAAGCGAAAAGCAAAGGAGAAAAGGAAAGATACACCCATTTGAATGCGGATTTCCAGAGAATAGCAAGGAGAGGTAAGAAAGTGATCAGTGCAAAGAAATAGAGGAAAACAATTGAATGGGAAAGACTAGAGATCTCTTCTAGAAAACTAGAGATACCAAGGGAACATTTCATGCAAAGAATATAGGACAATAAAGGACAGAAAAGGTATGGACCTAACAGAAGCAGAAGATACTAAGAAGAGGTGGCAACAATACACAGAAGAACTGTGCAAAAAAGATCTTCATGATGCAGATAATCATGATGGGGTGATCCCTCACCTAGAGCCAGATATCCTGGAATGTGAACTCAAGTGGGCCTTAGAAAGCATCACTATGAACAAAGCTAGTGAAGGCAATGGAATTCCAGTTGAGCTGTTTCAAATCCTAAAAGATGATGCTGTGAAAGTGCTGCACTCAATATGCCAGCAAATTTGGAAAACTCAGCAGTGGCCACAGGACTGGAAAAGGTCAGTTTTCATTCCAATCCCAAAGAAAGGCAGTGCCAAAGAATGCTCAAACTACCACACAGTTGCACTCATCTCACACGCTAGTAAAGTAATGCTCAAAATTCTCCAAGCCAGGCTTCAACATTATGTGAACTGTGAACTTCCAGATGTTCAAGCTGGGTTTAGAAAAGGCAGAGGAACCAGAGATCAAATTGCCGACATCTGCTGGATCATGGGAAAAGCAAGAGAATTCCAGAAAAACATCTATTTCTGCTTTATTGAATATACCAAAGCCTTTGATGGTGTGGATCACGACAAACTGTGGAAAATTCTTAAAGACATGGGAATACCAGACCACCTGACCTGCCTCTTGAGAAATCTGTATGCAGGTCATGAATCAACAGTTAGAACTGGACATGGAACAATGGCCTGGTTCCAAATAGGGAAAGGAGTACGTCAAGGCTGTATATTGTCAACCTGTTTATTTAACTTCTGTGTAGAGTACATCATGAGAAACACTGGGCTGGATGAAGCACAAGCCTGAATCAAGGTAACCTCAGATATGCAGATGACACCACGCTTAGGACAGAAAGCGAAGAAGAACTAAAGAGCCTCTTGATGAAAGTGAAAGAGGAGAGTTAAAAAGTTGGCTTAAAGCTCAACATTCAGAAAATGAAGATCATGGCATCTGGTCCCATCACTTCATGGCAAATAGATGGGGAAACAGTGGAAACAGTGACAGACTTTATTTTCTCGAGTTTCAAAATCACTGCAGATGGTGACTGCAGCCATGAAATTAAAAGATGTGTACTCCTTGGGAGAAAAGTTATGACCAAGTTATGACCTAGAAAAGTTATGACCTAGAGAGCATGTTTGCTTTAGCATAATACCAGCATGTTAGAAAGCAGAGATATTACTTTGCCAACAAAGGTCTGTCTTGTCAAGGCTATGGTTTTTCTAGTAGTCGTGTATGGATGTGAGAGTTGGACTATAAAGAAAGCTGAGTGCTGAAAAATTGATGCTTTTGAACTATGGTGTTGGAGGAGACTCTTGAGGTTCCCTTGGACTGCAAAGAGATCAAACCAGTCAATCCTAAGGAAATCAGTCCTGAATATTCACTGGAAGGACTGATGCTGAGGCTGAAACTCCAATAATTTGGCCACCTGATACGAAGAACTGACTTATTTGAAAAGATCCTGATGCTGGGAAAGATTGAAGGTAGGAGGAGAAGGGGACAACAGAGGAGGAGATGGTTGGATGGCATCACTAACTCGATGGACATTTTGAGTAAACTGTGGGCATTGGAGATGGACAGGGAGGCCTGGTGTGCTGCAGTCCATGAGGTCGCAAAGAGTCAGACAGGACTGAGCGACTGAACTGAACTGAATGAGACTCGTCAGAAAGAAAATATTATAAAGCAGTTTGGACAAGCCTGTTCCTTTTAAAAAAGTTTTTAAAATGAAATAATTATTCATTTAAATTAATAGAAAATAAATGATATTCTGAATCTAGCCTTTGGACTCATTAGTAAATATAGTATATTACAGATAATAAGGTTTTAATATAAGCTTAGAGTCTTATAAGCCTATGAAATCAGTAGCAGTGAAAAACCCTTTGAACTTTGGACCTATGATTTTTTAAATCTAATATAAAAGATTTTTGGAGCAAGGATAAAGGAAGATGCAGGGGAAAATATTGATATGGACTTAGAATTAAAGTCACTTATCATTATTCTAAAACATAACCAACCAGTCATGGTATGTTAAAAAAAAACACAAAACCATTCAGTTCCTATTCCTGAAGTATTGTGTGCCTAAACTATACAAGCTGTATGTACCCTGTGTACTCTTCCCTGAGCCTCCTCAGCTTCACTCAGTCCAGTCCAGTTTCCAGAGTAGGAAACTGAACTCAGGAGTTTTTTCAGGTTGCACAGCTAGTGAGGAGTCTAGATTGAAATTTGAGCTTGGGTGGGTTTAACTCAAGTGCTCATGGTCTTTGGCGAGATTTGTGGCTGGAAAAGGCATCTTGGAGTCAGTGAAATTGGAAACTGGGCCTTTAAGAGGGTGGGCCAGAGTTAGTGGAGAGCATTAGACTTAGGCAAGGAGGACAGCTTGATCAGTAGGTGAGGTCCAGAAAGGTCACTAAGTCAGAAGTAAGGAGGGTTTTACCTGGGGAGGTAAAACTGGGGGAAGATGAAACTGGCAAGGTTAACTTGGTTAAGATTATGGAGAGTTGTTTTTTTTTTTTTTTTTTAAGACAGTTAAGTGTTAGGATTAAATAGTGCAGCAAATATATTACAGATAAAATGGGTTAAGAAACAAGGGTGTCAGAGAAGGAGAAATATCCAGTGACATCACTTATATTGTGTAGTCTAAAAAGAAATGGTACAAATGAACTTAACTTAAAATACGGAAACAGACTCTCAGAGAAAAAACTGTGGTTGTCCTGGGGAAGGACGGAGGTGTGGAAGGGATGGAAGGGATAGTTAGGGAGTTTGGGATGGACATGTACACAGTGCTATATTTAAAATGGATTACCAGCAAGGACCTCCTATATAGCACGTGGAACTCTGCTCAATATTATATGGCAGCTTGGATGGGAGGGAAGTTTGGGAGAGAATGGATACATGTATATGTATGGCTGAGCCCCTTCCCTGTTCACTGAAACTATTACAATATTGTTTAATAATAAAAACTTAAAAAATAAAGAAACTGAAAGATTAAATGCTCAGTGCATAATGGGCTTTTTTGGAGGCTGAGGGCTGAAGGCAAGGGACCAATTCAGAAGTTATAGTCAGAAAGACTAAGTTTTTCAGGTGAAATCCAGTATCAGCACCACAGTCTCACCCCAATGCTGGACTCCTGAATTTGTCTTTTGTACCATTATCTCCATTTTTCTTTCAATGGACATTTTCAAACAATGAACAGAAGTAGATGAAAGTATAATGGTCCCCATGAACCCGTCACTCACATTTCAATAATTATATGGCTAGTTTCTGAGAAGGCGGTGGGACCCCACTCCAGTACTCTTGCCTGGAGAATTCCATGGACGGAGGAGCCTGGTAGGCTGCAGTCCATGAGGTCGCTAGGAGTCGGACAGGTTGAGCGACTTCACTTTCCCTTTTCACTTTCATGCATTGGAGAAGGACATGGCAACCCACTCCAGTGTTCTTGCCTGGAGAATCCCAGGGACGGGGGAGCCTGGTGGGCTGCCGTCTCTGGGGTTGCACAGAGTCGGACACGACTGAAGCGACTTAGCAGTAGCAGCAGCATGGCTAGTTTTGTTGTATGTAAACTTTTTCTTCCTTTACCCCCAAACCCCTGCCCTCAATATTATTTTGAAGTAAATCCCAGATATTGTATCAGTTAATCTGTCAATATTTCAGCATATAGTTTTATCTAAAAAAAGAGAAACAAACATAATACAGTTATTACATTTAAAAAATATTTTTTCATACCAATTATCCAATACTCAAATTTCCAGTAGTTTCATAAATAGTCAAATCTATGGTTTTTCCACTAGTCACGTGTGGATGTGAGAGTTGAACCATAAAGAAAGCTGAGCACCGAAGAATTGATGCTTTTGCACTGTGGTGCTGGAGAAGACTCTTGAGAGTCCCTTGGACGGCAAGGAGGTCAAACCAGTCCATCCTAAAGGAAATCAGTCCTGAATGTTCATTGGAAGGACTGATGCTGTAGCTGAAGCTCCAATACTTTGGCAACTGGATTCGAAGAACTGACTCATTGAAAAAGACCGTGATGCTGGGAAAGATTGAAGGCAGGAGGAGAAGGGGATGACAGAGGATGAGATGGCTGGATGGCGTCACTGACTCAATGGACATGAGTTTGAGCAAGCTCTGGGAGTTAGTGATGGACAGGGAGGCCTGGTGTGCTGCAGTCCATGAGGTCGCAAAGAGTCAAACACGACTGAGCAACTGAACTGAACATAAATAGATTAAATGTTTTTGTTTTATTTACATTATGGGGTAGTTTGAATCAAGATTGAAATAAAATCTTTATTTTAATACCTTTTCATATCTGTTGTTTTCCTCTCAATCTCTCCTTTTCTCTTTCCCTCTCTCCTTTCCTTTTTACTGTTATAATTTATTTGTTGAAGAAACTAGGTCTATTTTCTAGTAGAAGTTCCTACAGTTTGAGATTTGCTGATTGATTAGCTACTGTTTAATGTATCTTTTGGTCCTTTTTAATTTCCTTAAATCGATAGAAATACAGGGCTTTATCAAGCACCTGTGTGCACACTCAGACACTCAGTGTGCCCAACTCTTTGTGACCCCATGGACTGTAAGCCTACCAGGCTCCTCTGTTCATGGAACTTTCAAAGCAAGAATACTGGAGCTGGTTGCCGTTTCCTTGTCTAGGGGATCTTCCCAACCCAGGGATCGAACCCATGTCTCTTGTGCCTCCTGCATTGGCAAGCAGTTTCTTTACTACTGTGCCACCTGGAAACCCCTTAGTGAGTTCATTATCAAATTTTTTTAATTTCCTGCAAAAATATTTCATTGCTGTTTTGTTCATTGCTGGAGGTAAAGGATGTCTTGATTTTTCCCATTTTTGATGGCACCACTGATACTCATGATAGTCTTTTCCCTCCATCCCTCTTAATTTCCAGTATTTTTACTACATTTTTTTGTAGTCATCTTTTTGCCTGAAGACTGCCAGTAACAAATAGCAAAATGTGTTTTATATAGCACATGCTACCAGGCAGTGTAGCTGTTAACATGATAGATATTCTTGGATATGAGCCCAAGTTTTGTTCAGTTTTATGTTTGTCCTCATACATTCATTTTTGTATTGCTGTGTCTGATTCTAAATGTAAGCTCTTAGAAGGCATTCAGTCAGTAATTCACCAGGCTTTTGAGTGCCTGTCAGTGGTCAGTGCTGGGAACCCAAGAGGAAGTAAGAGTCCAGATCAGGAGATATACAAACAGATAACTCATTTTAAAATGCTGTATTTTAAGAGTACATAAGAAGTTGGTATGAGGTAGTTGTTTGGGGGAATGGAAGAATTAAGTTCTGGCAGGATCTTGAAGACAACGATGCTTTGCAGACACAGCTGGAAGAGCATCCACCCGGACCAAGAGTGTTGCATGTGTAGACAGGTGGCCCCATGGGAGCCTCTGAGCAAGCCAGTGGGTGAAGCTGAGGACTGGCTGTGGGCCCCAGGGAAGGCGGAGATGACACTGTGGGGGCAGCTGGAGGCTGACAGGCTTTTCTCTACCAGACTAAGGACTGTAGGCCTCATTCTGTAGGCATCATAGAGGAGGCCTCTCCATGCATCAGCACACCGTGGTCGTTTGCATTTTTGCAAGCTGGCTCTCGTGGTGTAGTGAATGTCGTGCAAAGGGCCTGGCAGCTGGAGGGAGGATGAAGGGGATGGAGCTGACAGTGACTTTAGGGTTGCTCATGTGGCACAGGTGCTTCAGTCATGAAGGTGGTAAGGAATGTGGGATGGCTCTGAGAAATCCCATGTGGATGGGAACACCCTTGACCAGGTGATAACCTGAAGGAAGGGGGTCAGAGTTGAGGAGGACAGTTAGGAGAGTGATGATGTCCCTTGATGTGAGCACAAGGGACTCCTTCAAAATACAGTAAAAATACAGGGGACTTGAAGTAGAAATTCAAGAATCATCACCATCCAAGGGTCAACATGGAGTCTTTGGGTGAAAGAGAGGAACCAGCAGAAGACCGTTAAACATAACCTGAGGAGGCAAATGGGTCTTTTACCTTGCTTTCCATCATCCTGTGGACCTTAAACAACTACTTGATGATAATGAGTCATACGTTGAATGGCTTTGTATTCAGATTTGTAGGGAGTTTGAAATGTTAACATTTCTTTTCATAATATTATAATTTAATATTTAGGAAGTGTTCCACATATAAAATGCTTAAGATTAATACTTTTTGAAAAGGTAATGTAGGAGAATAAGTGGAAGCCTAGGATAATATCTTTAAAAAGTTAAGATTACATCCAATTCTTAGGATAGTACTTGAAGCTTCCAGTTGTTTGTAGAGTGCAATTAGGGGAGAAAGGAAGATTAATCCATCACATTGAGATACTAGCAGTGTGCTCAGACACTAGCTGTACAAATTGCTTAAGGTTTTGTTTCCTCGTGGTGAAAAACAAGATGATTGTTAATAGGGCCTCTCTCCTGGGTTATTGTAAAGGTGGACTGGGCACAGTACCTATCATAGAGCCCTGCCTGAAATGTCATCTGTCCTAGTTATTAATCTTTCCGTTAGGGTGTTCCTGAGGAGGCAAGGGGGTGATTGATTGCACCATTCTTGAAGTGGATACTTTATAGGTTTACAGTTGCTTTCTTTTTGGAAAGGATATTTTAAATTTATGTACCTGCAAGGGAGAAAGGGAAAGATATATCCAACTGAATGCAAAATTCCAGAGAATAGTAAGGAGATATAAGAAGGCCTTCTTAAGTGAACAATGCAGAGAAATAGAGGAAAAGATAGAATTGGAAAGACTAGAGATATCTGCAACAAAATTGGAGATACCAAGGGAACATTTTGTACAAAGATGGGCATGATAAAGGACAGAAACTGTAAGGACCTAACAGAAGCAAAAGAAATTAAGAAGAGATGGCAAGAATACACAGAAGGACTATGTTAAAGACCCAGATTACCATCATGGTGTGGTCACTTATCTGGAGCCAGACATCCTGGAGGGTGAAGTCAAGTGGGCCTTTGGAAGCAACACTATAAACAAAGCTAGTAGAGGTGATGGAGTTCCAGCTGAGTTATTTAAAATCCTAAAAGATGATGCTGTGAAAGTGCTGCATTCAATATGTCAGCAAATTTGGAAAACTCAGTAGTGGCCATAGGACTAGAAAAGGTCAGTTCTCATTCCAGTCCCAAAGAAGGGCAATGCCAAAGAATGTTCTAACTAGCGTATGACTGTGCTCATTTCACATGCTAGCATGGTAATGCTAAAAACGCTTCAAACTCAGCTTCAGCAGGACATGAACCGAGAACTTCCAGATGTTCAAGCTGAATTTAGAAAAGGCAGAGGAACCAGAGATCAAATTGCCAACATTTGTTGGATCATAGAGAAAGCAAGAGAATTCAAGAAAAATATCTACTTATACTTCATTGACTACTCTAAAGCCTTTGACTGTGTTTATCACAACAAACTAGAAAATTCTTTAAGAGCTGGGAATACCAGATCACCTTACCTGTCTCCTGAGAAACCTGTATGCAGGTCAAGAAGCAGTTGTTAGAACTGGCCATCGAACAATGGATGGTTCAAAACTGGGAAAGGAGTACTACAAGGCTGTGTATTGTCACCCTGCATATTTAACTTCTGTGCAGAGTGTATCATGGAAATGCTGGGCTGGATCAATCACAAGGTGGGATCAAGATTGCCAGGAGAAATGTCAACAACCTCAGATTTGCAGGTGATACCACTCTTATGGCAGAAGGTGAAGAGAAGCTAAAGGGCCTCTTGATGAGGGAGACAGTGAAGAGTGAAAAAGCTGGCTTAAAACTCAACATTCAGAAAACTTAAGATCATGGCATCAAGTCCCATAACTTCCTGGCAAATACAGGGAGAAAAAGTGGAAGCAGTAATAGGTTTTATCTTCCTCAGCTCTAAAATTACTCTGGACAGTGACTGCGTGCGTGTGTGCCGAGTCACTTCAGTGGTGTCCGACTCTTTGTGGCCCTCTTAACTGTCACCCACCAAGGTCTTTTGTCCATGGGATTCTCCAGGCAAGAATATTGGAGTGGGTTGCCATGCCCCTCCTCCGGGGAATCTTCTATACCCGGGGATCAAACCCGTGTCTCTTAGGTCTCCTGCATTGGCAGGCAGGTTCCTTAAACACTAGTGCCACCTGGAAAGCCCATGATGACTGCAGTCATGATATTAAAAGACACTTGCTCCTTGAAATAAAAACTATGACCAACCTGGACAGCATATTAAAAATCAGACACATCACCTTGCCAATGATGGTCTGTATAGTCAAAGCTATGGTTTTTGTAGTAGTAGTTTACGGATGTGAGATTTGGACCATAAAGAAGGCTGAGGGCTGAAGAACTGATGTTTCGAACTATGGTGTTAGAGAAGACTCTTGAGAGTCCCTTGGATTGCAAGGAAATCGACCCTGAATATTCATTGGAAGGACTGATGTTGAAACAAGCTCCAGTACTTTTGGCCACCTGATGCAATGAGCTGACTCACTAGAAAAGACCCTGATGCTGGGAAAGATTCAGAGCAGGAGGAAAAGGGGATGCCAGAGGATGAGATGGTTGGATGGCATCACCGACTCAATGGACATGGTTTGAGCAAGCTTTGGGAGATGGTTAAGGACAGAAAAGCCTGGAGTGCTACAGTTCATTGGTTCACAAAGAATGGAACACAACCAAGCAAATGAATGCCGATGACCAGTCCTCCCACTTCTCTCCTGGTGTGTTTGCTGCTTTCTGTACTGAGGTTAGGCATATTGTGATACTAAGGTAAACGTGTATAGTAAAATGATGGACTGTGACTCTAATTTGACACTTCTTTTGCTGAAAGCACTTTGCTAGCCTCCATCAAAATTTTAAATGTGCCAGCCTTTTGACAGATATCCCCCTTGTGGAGACTTAGGTGGTGGTTGTTTAGTGGCTAAGTCATGTCCATCTCTCTTGTGACCCAGTAGACTGCAGTCTGCCAGGCTCCTTTGTCCATGGGGTTTCCCAAGCAGGAATACTGGAGTGGCTTGTCATATCTGCCTGCAGGGAATCTTCCTGACTCAGGGATTAAATCAGCGTCTCCTGAATTTTCTGCATTGGCAGGTGGATTCTTTACCACTGAGCCTCCAGGGAAACTGATGGAGATTGATGCCACAGAAGTATTTCACCTGAAGTTGTATGCACAAGGATGTTTATTATAATGCTGTAATAAGTAGAGAAAGACTGGGGACAGCCTAAATGTCCATCAATAGGGGACTGGTTAAATAAATCACAGAATTAATATGATACTGTGTAGCAAAAGAAAAAGAATAGATATTTAGGTGCAGATATAGAAGGAGATATATTACATCTATTGTTATGGGACCACAGCGCAGACTTTACGGAACAAATCCGCTCAGTTGTTTTGAAAGATAAAGGGTTTTAAATTCACTTCATACTTGGTTGTGCCTTGAACAATTTGGAACAATAAATTACAGCCTGTTAACAGGAACTTTTTCGAGGGACTCCTGGAAAGTAGGAGGACAACTTTCTTTTCTTTGTATCTTTGTATCTTTTGAGGTCATACATGCCATGGGAATATTTTTCTGTTTTGAATTTTTTAAAGTGTCCTTGACATTTTATTCCACATTCTCTTCATAGTCTCGTATTGCCATCGGTACTTAATTAGTTTCATTATAGAAGGAAACAGAAGTACTCCTACTCTTGGCCATTATACCAGAGCTAGGTGACAGTTTTGGTCTCATCCCTCCTCACAATAACACAGTATAACTGCTGTTTCCTTCCTGGTCACGCTTCACACTGTGAGATGTTAGGCACCCGGCAAGGGGAGTAGTCCCTACAAGATGTTTACTAAATGTTTTGTCGTTGTTCAGTCGCTCAGTCATTTCCGACTTTTTGCCACACCAGGAAGCATGCACTTCCCTGTCCTTCACCATCTTCAGAGCTTGCTCAAACTCATGTCCATTGAGTCTGTGATGCCATCCAACCATCTCATCCTCTGTTGTCCCCTTCTCCTCCTGCCTTCAGTCTTTCCCAGCATCAGGGTCTTTTCAGTCAGTCAGCTCTTCCTATCAGGTGGCCAAAGTATTGGAGCTTCAGCTTCAGTATCAGTCCTTTCAATGAATATTCAGGACTGATTTCCTTTAGGATTGATTGGTTTGCACTCCTTGCAGTCCAAGGGACCATCCAAGAGTCTTCTTCAACACCACAGTTCAAAAGCATTAGTTCTTGGTGCTCAGCTTTTTTTACTGTCTAACTCTTACATTCATACATGACTACTGGAAAAATCATGGCTTTGACTAGATGGACCTTTGTCAGCAGATTAATGTCTGCTTTTTAATATGCTGTCTAGGTTGGCCATAGCTTTTCTTCCAAGGAGCACGCATCTTTTACTTTCCTGGCTGCAGTCACCATCTGCAGTCATTTTGGAGCATTGTTTCTCCATCTGTTTGCCGTGAAGTGATGGGACTGGATGCCAAGATCTTAGTTTTCTGAATGTTGAGTTTTAACCCAACTTTTTCACTCTCTTCTTTCACTTTCATCAAGAGGCTCCCTAGTTCCTCTTCGCTTTCTGCTGTAAGAGTGGTGTCATCTGCATATCTGAGGTTATTGATATTTCTCCTGGCAGTCTTGATTCCAGCTTGTTATTCATCCAGCACTGCATTTTGCATGATGTACTCTGCATATAAGTTAAATAAACACGGTGACAATAAACAGCCTTGACACACTCCTTTCCCAATTTGGAACCTGTCTGTTGTTCCATGTCCAGTTCTAACTGTTGCTCCTTGACCTACATATAGGTTTCACAGGAGGCAGATCAAGTGCTTTGGTATCCCCATCTCGTTTAAGAATTTTCCACCATTTGTTGTGATACAAGATAATTAATGTTTAGACATGGCAACCCACTCCAGTATTCTTGCCTGGAGAATCCCATGGATGGAGGAGCCTGGGGGACTACAGTCCACGGGGTCGCAAAGAGTCGGACACGACTGAGTGCTTTCACTTTCACGTGGTAAAAGTAACACCTAACGTGAAAACTTTTGAAACACATGTGTACATGCCCCTGTCCCAAGCTCCTTTCACACCTTTGCTGGTTTGTGAGTCTCTGTTTTACCTTTGATCTATAATATGAAGAAGGTTAAAGCCAGAATCTGTCAATAGTGGAAAGCTTGTGGGTGAGATGAAGAAAAATAACACTGATAAAGGACTCTGGAAGGGTAGCCCACACGTCTTGTGTGGCTGCTTTGTGCCCTAGTATTATCATAGTGCGGTGTTCTCCTAAACAGTCACAGTTGTGTATTGTCACAGTCACAGTCTATGTGTGAACTTACGTGTAAGCTTGTGTGCAGTGGTTTAAATGTGTGAATAACCGAGATTGCAGTGATATGTTAAGCATGGAGGCTGTTCTCTGTTGTTATTAGTTTATAAAATACAGCGCTGGATGTATTTATTTTCTGATACTGACATTGCCTTCGTGTTGTCTGTTAAATTACTTATTCCTACTTACTCTTCCTGAGATGAAAATAAGTACCTACCAGAAAATAAATATAGCTCTGAAGAGGAAAAAGCTCAGGTTTGTTAAGAGATGTAACTTTTTTGTCTTTATTAAAGCTGCCAAATGTAGACTTTATAGTCCCAGTGTAAGTTATATATAGATGATTGTTTTAGGGTAAAACATGGTACCTTTTCTGGATGTTCTCTCAATTAAATTAATCCTTATGTTCAAACATAAATTGAAGCAGAACATGTTCCATTTTCAGTGATTCTCACTAAATTTTGTTTTTGTTGTATTTCCATCTATATTTAATAATTGAGAGCCTCTTGTGGTTAGGAATAGTGTTTGAGACTTTTGTGAAATCTAATTATTTTAAACTTGTAAGCCTTAAAAAGTGAAATGTAAAGTCATAGTGAAATTTTCTGATAGCTTTCATAGTCTATTCAGCGTTGCTTATTCTAGAGGGGCTAGTACCCGATTTAAAATGTGTGTTCACTGTAGTTGCAGTAATCTTTTCCACGTTGTTTAGAAATCAGTTCATTTAGCTACAAAGAGAAAATAAAAAGAAATTTAAAAGACTTATTAGCACAGGGCATGTGAGCCTGCCCATTTCTCTTTATTAACAGTTTACTAAAATGAGTGTCTAACCACTACCCATAAATCGTGTGCACACGTGTGTGTTTCAGCCACAGGTGGGGATCTGCTCATTTGTTTGCCCATTGTGAGGCTGTCTTGTGCCGCCTTGGGGTTTTTGTAAAGGGTGAAGGTCCCTGAATGGAGGCCTTGTGCCCTGCCTGGTTTTGAAATCTTTGCTCTTAATCTAAAGGAACCTGCAGGACATGCAGTTGGAAGTCTATGTAACAAATAAAAATCTGGGGTCCAGAAGCAAGTGGAGTGTGTGTGTGTATGAGTGGTAATCGTCTCTCAACCTTGGCTTTTGTCCCCCACAGCCCAGTTGTTACCGTCTACCAGCAGCCTGATTGAAGAGCTACTGTTTTAAATATTCTCCGATTGCATGTGCTCGAGACCTCACCTAAATGTTACCAGATAAAAGCCTGGACAATTGGGTGTAATCTCTTCCAAAAGTGTAGGGCATTCTGCACTACTAGATGTCTTGACCTGTTGTGTATATAGGGAAAAGGAGTTACTTGGGAAATGCTATATTGTTGGCATGCTCTTTACCTCAGAGCCTCTTTAAAGGCAGTCTGCACCAAAACTTTGCTAGTTAAGACTGGTTTGTACAGCTTGTGTACTTTTAGTACCAGCTGTTGGTCCAAAGTTTCTTGGCTTCAGAAGCTGTGTAAGTTCAAGTGTATACTGTATGAGAAAGGGGTGGGGCAACAGAAGCTTTTTATAGGGTTTCAACTCATTACCATCAATTTCTAAAGTAGTATTTTGAGAATTTAACAGGGTAAGTAAATATATAATGTTTCTTTAATTCTAATACGTATTTAAACTGACAGGGAAAAGAAGAGAATTTTATTTTCAAGTGATATTTTCCGTTCTTTTTTTTCTTCCCTATCAGAAACTGGTTCTTCAACTTTCAGTGCCAATTAAGAAATGCTATAATAAGCATTTTACTTTCTGTCCTGCTATTTGACTTCAGGTGTAAATGGGCCTAGAATGTTTAGTAACTAAGTGTACATAGTTAAACAACTAGAGAGCTGACATCCAGTAAGTTTGGTGTGATATTTGGTTTGTATAATATTATTTCAGCATACTATTAAACCATGCAGAATTCTTTCTGGAAAAGTATTCAAGAGGATGCCAGAAAGGCCATGTTAATAATAAGTTTCTGTACTTCAGTAGATTTTGAGTGTGTTTTCTTCCCCACTACTGTTTCATGCTTTATTATGGTTCTTTGATAACTATGCTATGTGAATGTATGGAATTCTATACATGAGTGTTTATTGGTCTTGTAGAAACCTCAGGATACTGTCAGCTTAACTGTTGTTTTATGGGTTATTGAGAGGACGTCTTAAAAGTCAGGTGATAATAAAGTTTTCATTGATTATTTTAACAGTTTCAAGGTAATATTAAAGGCAATTCAACCAAAATAAAAATTAATAATATGAACTTTTGGTTTGCTCTAAGAGTTTAGTTATTGCTAGCTTTCTTTCCCATCTTTTACTGACTATCACCTTCCTGCAAAACTCAAATACAGTCTTTAGTTTATATGGTCACATAATATATATTTAATTGTTTATTATACATGTTTTTGCCCTTGATGATACGCTGCCTTCTTGGGTATTTTATTTTTGCTTCTGAGAAAGTGTTACAGAAGTGATAACTACATTTATATATCTGCTTAAAGTAACATAAGTTGATACTTTGTGATAAGCCTTTGCTTCATCTTAATTACCAAAGAAGCTTATAATTCATTGAGATATTTCTTTATATTTGTGTTTGTTTAGGATATGTCTCAGGAAGGCTATGGAACTAGGTCTCAACCTCCTCTGGCTTCTGGAAAACCTAACCATGAAGACTTGAACTTAATACAACAAGAAAGACCATCAAGTTTACCAGTAAGACAGTTAATTGATTTGGAAATGCAATGAGTTACGGATTTCTAAAATTAGCATTTGCTTTTGTTTATTGTACTTTGTATTAAGACTTGGGGCACAAGTTTCTAGATTTCAGATGTATTTGTGATTTATTAATTTTTGAGCATTTCCTTCTTAAAGGAGCTGTGTAGTTCTGAATAAGTCTATTTCATTAGTAGGTCTCTCCATGTCCAATGTTGTAGGTATCTCTGAATCCAGTTGGAAGCCTTTATTTGGCTAATAGGTTTTGTGGCAGAAAGATGTTACTGTTGTACAGTTGTGCTTTGCATAACATGGTGCTTTCTGGTAGTGATTCAGAACAGAGAGGTATCTATATCAGAGTTAAATGGAAAGGAAATTCCCATTTGGCAAATAATATAAATGATGAGATAAAGTGTCTAGTGGTAGTTTGAATTTCTTCAGAGACTTTATGTCATGAGAAATGACTTAATCTTTTTTTACCCAAAAGAAAGTATTTTAATTTAAAATTGCAAAATATAGCTTCTAAGTGTTTCCATTAGCAAATCACTGTATTGGGTCTGTTGACTATGGTAGTAGCTGAGTTACAGGTTACGTGTTAATTTCCTTTAATAGTTCATCTGTGCTTAATTTTCCTTTTTCCTCCCATAGGCAACCTCATTTAAATTAAAATGAATTCCTTATAAATTAAAAGAATATATGTGTGCAAACAAATTTTTATATTTATTTTCTTGTTAAAATATGTTGACTTAAAGAATTATTGTTATTGCTTAATCTATATTAAGAGATAGTGTTCAAACTAGCCATGATTGTAATTTGAATTTCAAATATGTTTACATTAAATAAGATTTATCATATTGTTGCTAAACATTTGAGAACCAGCATTTGTGAAGAATGTTATATGTGACATACCCATTTCTAAGTTACATATGGCCTTAGAGTAGAAGGTAAGTAGAGGCTACATGATATATAATATCTTTGCATCTGATGCACATGTACTTGAAACTATAATTTTTACAGATTTTATTTCTATGGTGGGAGGTGCGTAAAATTTACTGTGGTCATTTTTTTAGTTACATTGAAATGTTTATTGTCTAGTTATTTGGTTTTTAAAGGAATGAAAAAGGTAATGGACTCTGTTTTATGCTGTAAACTTTTCTCTTCAGCAGATAATCCACAGTTTGGTGAAGCGTGTGTGTTTGTCTGTGTGCGTGCATGCAAATGCACGTGGATGCTGACGATAAATGCAACATTTGCTGAATATTTGGATGTTGGCTTGTGGTTTTAGGAAATTTAAATTGACTCATGGAAAGGTGGACAGTGAATTCTACTTTTTCCACTCAGATTTTTAGTGTTTTAGATAAGCCCATCCTTATAGGTTTCTCATTGGCTGGTGATGTGTACTGTTTACCAGTTGGAAAGTTTGTTATAAACTGATGCTGGTTTTCTGCATAGGTCTAAGAGTAGTTTGCAGTGTACTGCTTTCTTCATATCCATTTGATCTTTTGGGTCACTTACTAGGCTATGCTTCTTTTCATTGCTCTGCTTTGGAATGAATGGTTGATGTTCAGCTAACTCTATAGCATAATTAGGGGAGGGTTGGGGTGGCAAGAAGTGTGGTAGTCCCAGAAAACCGAAGAGTTCTGCTTTGGGATGCTGCTTTTTAAGTCAATTATTAGAGAAGAGACTCAAAGTATTTTAGGAAGTGAACTAGTATATTCTTCAACAAGTTAAGTCTTCTGGATTATTCTATTTGTATATGTATAATGGCTTACCTTCTTCCTTAATGTTTATCATGCCTCCTCCCCTAGAGGATTTAAGGTTGCTCATAATATAAATCTTCTTATGAAGCTGTTGAAAAAAATGCCCTGATTGGTATTTTCTTTTTGTTTTTTTGTAACTCACAGATAAATAGGATGCTGATTGACTCAATAACATTTCAGTAATCTTTTTTTAGAGATGAAAGTTTTCAGGTGTTATGGTGACTACATAAAAGCATCAGTTACCTGCCCTCAGTCTGTTAAGATAAAAATTGGCTTTATTTAAATGAATTTTAGTGCTCTACTTTTCTTTCAACAGGCTTTGTTTGTGTAGAAAAGTTTTCTATGTAGGGTTTACAAATATATTTTTATTTATGTAAATGCTGCATCAATATGTTATATAAAACTAAGGTAATTACAATTTGAGGGAGAGATTTGTTGTTATTCTGTATGGCTCTAATATCATGTATTTTTACTCTTACTAAATATTTTAGTTCCCTAACTTGGGTAAATTGATTGAATAAGTACCATGAAACTATATATATTTGTTATCTTATCTGAATTGGTTATTAGATCTTTTGTGGATTTAGGCTGTGTTTTTTCCTTTTCAAGTGTCAGTGATAAAATTTTGTCTTTTTACTGAAGATTAAAGGCAATCCATCATATTTTTAATCTTTAGTTTTGTAATTTTGAGTCAAATTCAGGCTCTTACCTGTTCATTTAAGAATATGTGGTAAAAATTATTCTAATGTATAATCAAGTCTATAACCATTGTATATGTGACTATAAGAAGGAAGCTTCTGAAGTAATTGTTTCTTAATTTTTTGCTTAAATTGAGTTAGACTGATAAGAGTTTGTAGTGTTTTCCTATAGCTCTGCATGTTTGGTATTTTCTTGAGTGTATTTTTGTTATACAGTTAACTCTCCATTATAAGAAATCAAGGTATTTCCTTATGCTTGATCTAGAATTTGATTCTCTCAGCAAGCTGTCCTCTCACCATTGTTTAAATTGGTATTTGTCTATATTTGCATGTCATTAAATTCTTGGTGATCTTCAGTAGCTAATGCAGTTTTGTTTTCTGGCTGACAAGGCTCTTTAGATCATCCGCATAAAGCCAGTGACACGTAAATTAATATTTGTTGTCTTGCTGTCTTGGGGCCATGACCAGTAATGTTTACTTTTCACTTAATGCACTCAGACCTAAGCTCAGAACAAATCTTCCGAAATAAGATTTCTATAGTGATTTCTTTCTTTCTTAATCATATAACCTTTTTCCTGTTGAAGTTCATTAGCTTACATATCCTTGATGTTACCATTATTAAGAAATCTTAGTATATAACATATAAGAATTAGCTTGAAGAATTCTGTCTCCTTGGGATATTACCACTTAAAATTTTAGCACATTCTATAGTTCTTTTCTGCCTCTAATATTGATATGAAGTGAAGCCATCATTAAGCAAAATATACAGTGGAATGCTAAAAAAAACTGTTACAGCTTATCAACACTTTTATTTTGTAAACATTGAGTGTATCTTAATTTGCACTTTAAGATAACTCCCCAAATGCAATTTTAATACATTTCTGTTGAGTCTTTTTAACTTTTTCATCACTTATGGCATTTACTAGTAATCCTCTTATTGCTTTCATAGTTGTCTTGCCTGACCCTCTTATCCCTAAGAGACGAGGATCTTTTTTTTATAGTATTTGTTATGTTTTTAGGTCAGTTCAATCACTCAGTCATGTCTGATTCTTTGTGACCCCGTGGACTGCAGCATGCCAGGGTTCCTTGTCCATCACCAACTCCCAGAGCTTGCTCAAACTCATGTCCATCGAGTTGGTGATACCATCCAACCATCAAATCCTCTGTCATCCCCCTCTCCTCCTGCCTTCAATCTTTCCCAGGATCAGGGTCTTTTCCAGTGAGTCAGTTCATTGTATCAGGTGGCCAAAGTATTAGGGCTTCAGCTTCAGCATCATTCCTAAAAGAAATCATTCGGGATGATTTCTTTTAGGATTGACTGGTTGGATCGTATTGCAGTCCAAGGGACTCGACAAGAGTCTTCTCCAACACCACAGTTCAAAAGCATCAATTCTTTGGCGCTCAGCTTCCTTTACAGTCCAACTCTCACATCCACATGTGACTACTGGAAGGACTGATGTTGAAGCTGAAACTCCAATACTTTGGCCACCTGATGCGAAGAACTGATTCATTTGAAAAGACCCTGATGCTGGGAAAGATCGAAGGCAGGAGGAGAAGAGGATGAGATGGTTGGATGGCATCACCGACTCAATGGACATGCTGCTGTTGCTAAATTGCTTCAGTCGTATCCAACTCTGTGCGACCCCATAGTCCAACTCTGTGCAACCGCATAGACGGCAGCCCACCAGGCTCCCCACGTCCCTGGGATTCTCCAGGCAAGAACACTGGAGTGGGTTGCCATTTCCTTCTCCAATGCATGAAAGTGAAAAATGAAAGTGAAGTCGCTCAGTCTTGTACGACTCTTTGCGACCCCACGGACTATAGCCTACCAGGCTCCTCCGTCCAAGGGATTTTCCAGGCAAGAGTACTGGAGTGGGTTGCCATTTCCTTCTCCACAATGGACATGAATTTGAGTAAACTCCGGGAGTTGGTGATGAATGGGGAGGCCTGGTATGCTGCAGTCCATGGGGTTGCAAAGAGTCGAACACGGCTGAGCAACTGAACTGAACTGGAAAAACCATGGCTTTGACTAGGTGGGCCTTTGTCAGCAAAGTAATGTCTCTGCTTTTTAATATGCTGTCTAGGTTGATCATAGCTTTTCTTCCAAGGAGCAAGCGTCTTTTAGTTTCATGGCTGCAGTTCACCATCTGCAGTCATTGTGGAGCCCCAAAAAACAAAGGCTCCAACTGTTGCCACTGTTTCCCCATCTATTTGCTATAAAGTGATGGCACTGGATGCCATGATCTTAGTTTTCTGAATGTTGAGTTTTAACCCAACTTTTTCACTTTTCTCTTTCACTTTCATCAAGAGGCTATTAGTTCCTCTTCACTTTCTGCCACAAGAGTGGTATCATCTGCCTATCTGAGGTTATTGATATTTCTCCTGGCAATCTTGATTCCAGCTTGTGTTTCATCCAGCCCTGCATTTTGCATGATATACTCAGCATATAAGTTAAATAAGCAAGGTGACAGTATACTGCCTTGACACACTCCTTTCCCAATTTGGAACCAGGCCATTGTTCCATGTCCAGTTCTATCTGTTGCTTCTTGACCTGCGTACAAGTTTCTTAGGAGGCAGATCAAGTGGTCTGGTCATTCCCTTCTCTTGAAGAATTTTCACAGTTTGTTGTGATCCACACAAAGGCTTCATAGTCAATGAAGCAGAAATATATGTTTTTCTAGAATTCTCTTGCATTTTCTGTGATCCAGTGGATGTTGGTAACTTGATCTCTGGTTCTTCTGCCTTTTATAAATCCAGCTTGAACATCTGGAATTTGTCAGTTCACGTACTGTTGAAGCCTGGCTTGAAGAATTTTGAGCATTGTTTTGCTAGTGTGTGAAATGAGTGCAGTTGTACGGTAGTTTGAACATTCTTTGGTTGCCTTTCTTTGGGATTGGAATGAAAACTGACCTTTTCCAGTCTTGTGGCCACTGCTGAGTTTTCCAAATTTGCTGGCATGTTTGCAGCACTTTCACAGCATCATCTTTTAGGATTTGAAATAGCTGGAATTCCATCACTTCCAATAGCTTTGTTTGTAGTGATGCTTCCTAAGGCCCACTTGAGTTCACATTCCAGGATGTCTGGCTCTAGGTGAGTGATCACACCATCGTGGTTATCTGGGTCATGAAGATCTTTTTTGTATAGTTCTTCTATGTATTCTTGCCACCTGTTTTGAATATCTTCTGCTCTGTTAGGTTCATAACGTAATTATTATGTTTGACTCAGTAAGTGTTTTCTAATAGAATTTATGTAAGAATTGTTAAATACATTCTTCCCCCAGCTTCAGAATTTTCCTTTTAATTGCTTATAGAATCTTTCCCAAGGTTTCAAACTGACATCCAAAGAGCGTATATTCTCCATATGCTACTTATTCTAAAAGATTATATGAATGTGATATCTATATTGGCAGGATGGTTTTATTTTTAAAACTATTTTCTTTTATTGTAAAATGACATTTGAGTTTACTTCGATAACCTTAAGCTCCAAGAAAAAGTGGGCACTTTTGTAGTATTAATCTAAAAACAGTTTGAAAACATTATTTTCTTAGTAATATATATTTTTAATCGTGAAAATAAATAAATTGACAAACAGTAATCATAATTTCAGTAATACAATACAAAAATATGTTGCTAATGAATTATTTATAAATATATATAAAAATTTAAAAAACAGGTTTTGAATTTTTATCTTCCATGTTTTAAGCAAATAGTGCTCTCTCCTCCAGGGAGTCTCAAGAGTTGTGGATATTCCTCAGTTTAGAAATAACTTAATTTGTTTTTTCTTTAGCATGACCTGCCACCGGTTTGTATTTCTGATAGCAGGTCCATTATTCTGTTTACCTAAGATACAGACTAATGTCAGTCATATTCCAAAGGCCTTTGAAGGCCCATCAGGTCATTAAAAACCTCGTTCTGACCTTTTCTTCCTTAAATAGGAAACATTTAAAGAGGTTGACATGAAGAGGGTTTGAGCTTTCCAAGTTTAGTAAAAACTCTAAATGTCCTGTGGAATAGGGCTTATGACACTTCTATTGAGTTTGCAATTAGAAGGAAGTATTGAGGATTACATAAAACATTTTTTTCCACTTTGTGAAAGGAAGGAGGTAGTAAATGCTGGTTGTTCTTTGAAATAGTGTTAAACAGGATGTTGGAAGCCTGAAAGAGAATGGTTAGAAAGCTGTTATTACCAGGAATATTCTTTGGGGTTAGGCATTAGCAACAGAGCATGTAATCATTTGCCTTTACCGAAAAAGAGTACTCTATGTATGTGTTTATTTTATTAGTCTTTAATGACATATGTGGGGTTAGGGGTGGATTGTCATGCACTTTGGAAGCATGTAAGAAAAGTAATATGCTAATAAGAACATTTTAAGTGTGTGGATTTGATAATATAGTTCCTATGAATGATTAGAAACTATTGGAAAAAGCTTTAGTAAATGGAGCATTTTTTAAAAACTGGGTTTTGCATTTTATCAAGTTCTCAACCCATCTAAGAACACAGATTATTAAGATGATCTTAACCTGTTAGTTGGCAGGTTTTTGTAAAACTTAAAGTCTGTCAAGTAAGAATTAGATGTATGGCTACTGAATGAACTTAAAAAAAAATTTTTTTTTATTTGTATTGAGCTTGATTTAAAGGTTATCATTAAAAGGTTAAGAGCATAACTGTCATTTGTTGATTGTTCTCAAATCATCCTGAACATTTAAAAAATTCCAAGTTAATAAAAGAGAAGTTTAATCTGTTGTTCCCTTATCCCATTGTTCAGCATTGATTATCCCCATGTGCAGCTGAAGACATCAGGTGTTGGTTATCACTGTTTCCTAGGTGTCATTAGACTGTGTTGAGTCTTGGTGTCATGGAAGAGTTGTAGAAAGTGGGCACCTGGTGAAGGGAGCAGGAGGTTCTCTTAGGATGTGTCTTGTCCACACGAGTGTCCATAGACACGGTTAACCATTTGGCACAGTTTTGAAACTGAAGGTACAGACACATTTTAATACCTTGGAGAAGTGTTAAGTGGAGCACAGCACACTCTGTTTCTTAACTAGGATTTACCATATTTACAAATGTAATTTTAGCCTCTGATCTATGCTATATGGAGATGTCAATTTTTTTCAGATTAAATTTGAGAGAAATATGAAAAGACCTTGCTTGAAAGTCCTAATTTAGAAAAAATGATAGTGACTTTTACAGATGTTTATTTTCTAACATGGATTATTTCTTTAAGATGTGATAATTTGTAAGTTTATCCCCCAGTTTTTGTGATACTTTGAAAATAGAGGAAACAGTTGAACTTTAGCAAGATAAGAAGTTGTAGGAAGTGAAAAGGTATGTTTCTCCCTCTTTCAAAACAGTCTTCCACTTAAATGTTTGTTCTGTAAATGAATGTTCAATAAAACCTCACCAGATTGGATTTCTTCCAGGTTACAGCAGGCTAAATATATGGAAAGTCTGAATAAATAAGTATTTTAAAAGAACTATAGTTTGAGTAACTCAAATGGTTGTATGCAAAGTGTTTCTAAATTGAGATCTTTTAGTCCTTTTGAAATACATGGATAATTCTAAATTCCTTATAGCTGAGATATTTGCTTAGTGGCAAAGTGTTATTTAAAAAAAAAATCATCTAATTTTTAAAAGCATGTTTTAACTAAGCATATCCCCTTGCAGACCTTTTCACATAATATTCTGAGGCTTTCCATTTAAAAATTGGGGGGAAATGAATTTTAACCTATTTTATGGAACTGTCAATTCAAAAAAAAAATGGATTCCCATAAAAAATACACAGTAGCTAAAATTGGAGATGAAGAGAGGCTGAAACATAACTGATTTTCAGGATATTGGTTTTGATAATAGAAGGATAACTATGATCTATAGTTGATAAATGAGGCTCATTAAGTAAGGGATGATAAATGCAGATATTCCTGGCTAATAGAAAAGTCGGCATACATATTTTGCTGTAACAAAGGGGAGATTGGGAGGTTCTGACCAGCTTTTGGCTCTTCAGGGGCCCTGTGTGAGACCATGGAGCCTTCTCTGTGGCCTCGCAGGCTGGAATGCATGTAACTCTCAAGTCTGTCTGCAAACAGCCACAGAATCATACCTGGACATAAGCCTGTCTTACCAGAGGGAAGGTCTCTGAACAGAAGGGGGCAGGCAGCAGTGTTGGACTTTTGTACAAACCACAAAAAGCATTGTGTGTGAGGGATTCTCATATGTGGGCACGGGGCCTCAAAATACGATTTAATCCATTTTTGTTGAATCTTTTGAACTTTTTTATCCCTTATGGCATTTACTAGTCATCCTCTTATTATTTTATAGTTGTCTTGCCTCTTCCTCTCACCCCAACAGACTAGAATCTTTTTCATAGTATTTATTATGTTTTCAGTAAGTATTTCATAATAGAATTTATATAAGAAGTTTTAAATAAGTAGATTGTTGTCAGTGTAGCTTCTTTGAGTTTTAATTTTGATTTTTTAATGTGAGGACAAAAAAATGAGTGATGTTCAGAAGTACCCTTTCTTATTTTAACCTACCGTTTCTGTCTGTACAAATGGTAGTTCTTGGCATGTTGAGCTAGAAAGCCTCCCCTTTTTCTTCCTAGTGCTTCTCCTGTTCTACCCCGCTAGAGGGGTAGCGGGCTTCCTCCAGATTATACAGGCTTAGCCATTGTTAAGACTTTGAATGCATTGAACTTTATATTAGCCAAGTTAGCTGGGAAGTAAATTTTAATTTGCAGAGATCTACTTTGTAACTGGAGGCACAGATCTGTTTTATGTAACAAGAGATATATAACCAGCAGGAACTCATAGTAGCATTTGTGGACTGGTTAATTGCTCTTATTTTTCTTTTGAAGTGGAGGTAACTATTTTTAATAATAACTGTCGGTTTAGGAAAGGAAATAAATATATATAGAGAAGGTTCTTACCTGAGAGCAAAAATTTCTATTCTTCCTTCACAATGTAAGATTTTAGAGTTGTGTCTCTCTCATCTTTTTTCTCTGCCTTCGCAAAATTGTTGTAAAATAACTGAATGGTCTTGTTTTCCTTTGTTTGGGTCAAGAAATTTTAGCTGAAAATTGTTACTGTGTGAAAGAAGATTATTGACTCAACAAGCCTTCAATTTTCCGTGAATAACACTCCCACCCCCTAGCTTCAGGAACATGCCGTGCATGCATTCTATTTTAAAATATAGACTGTAATTTAAAACAGGCAGTTTGATGCCCCACTGAACTTTGTTTAAGCCTTGAATAAAAGAGGGGAGAAAAAAGCTTTAAGCCACAAAAAAGTGACTAAGCTTTCACAACCACTTTTCTTCATAATACATTTTATTGAAAAAAAAAAAAAAGCTTCCAGGTACTGATGTTTTCTCTTTCCTTATGACCTGCATTTTATCCAGTGTTAGACTGTGGTGTTTGCGTTTTTTTCTCTTTATTTCATTATCGGCCTGTCATTCACTGTTTAAAGTATTCAGAGTAGTGTTCATTTGCCCTGGAATGTGTGTGCTGTGTGTCCTGTGCATGTTGTCCACATACAGTGTGTATGAGAAGACTGATTCTAAAACTGAACACATAGTCTTTAGTATTCACTTATTGATAGCTAATTTTCTAGAGTTTTCTTGTTTTAAGTAGTACCTGATTATTAGACCAAAAGTGAAAGTGTTAGTCGCTCAGTCGTGTCTGACTTTTTGCAGCCCTGTGGACTGTGTCCATGTAATTCTCCAGGCAAGAATATTGGAGTGGGTTGCCATTCCCTTCTCCAGATTAGTAGACTAACTGATATAAATGTTTAACTGTAATTATTTTTTACTATCAGATCATTATAAAAATGATTCACTTAGAAAGAAGCAGTTTATATTACTTGCCTCCCTTCTCACAGAAATGAAAGTGAACAGCTTATAATGACTTGTATGGAAGGAATGATGACTTTGTTTTAATAAAATAGTATATTTTGAACTGAAAACCTGTTGTAATGATAATGGCTGAATGGGAAACAGAACTGAGTCTCAGCCAAAGTTCTGATCTTGAGTAGTTTGTGTCACTGCTCAGGATGTGTGTGTCTGAAAAGTGAATGTTAGAGCATGTTCCAACTTCTAGATTTTACATTAAAGGCTTTCTTTGTTAGTATATAAGAAAAGCACTGATAAAAATGAACTCTCTGCTTTCAGGAAGAAATTAAATGAGAGAAGGGCAGCCATCTAATAATAATCGTCAGTAATGGTCTGTGTATGCCCTTGGTGGTTTCTCTCCCATTCTTAGGAGCCATTTGCTTTTGAACATATTTAAGGATTTGAAAGTGAAAATCACTTAGTCATGTCCGACTCTTTGTGACCCCATGGACTGTATACTCCATGGAATTCTCCAGGCTAGAATACTGGAGTGGGTAGCCATTCTCTTCTCCAGGGGATCTTTCAAACCCAGGTCTCCCACATTGCAGGCAGATTCTTTACCAACTGAGCCACCAGGGAAGCCCAAGAATACTTGAGTGGGTAGCCTATCCCTTCTCTAACGTATTTTCCTGACCCAGGTATTGAACCAGAGTCTCCTGCATTGCAGGCGGATTCTTCACCAGCTGAGCTACTGGGGAAACCCTTAGGGATTTAGGGATTTGGGGTTGCCTGATTGAGAGCCTGGCCTTACTCTTTAGGTCATTGGGGAGCCATGGGCCTTTTTGTGGACTCTGTCTCTAACTTCTCAGAAATTGCAGAGGTACCCCTCTCTCCCCATGTGATCAGTCTGAGAGTCTGAGGTATTTGAGTCAGGGACATCTAGGGAAGAGAAAAGTTCACAGAGAAATTGAGAAGTACATATTCCAGATTCTTTATGAACTCCTGCTAAAGCAGGGGTTGGGGGGTAGTGGGGGGTGGGTAAAAATGACAAAGCTGCTGCAGGACAATGAAATCTTGTCACTGTGTAATGCAGAGTGTAATGCCTTTTTCTCCTGGACCAGTGGGAACTCAGTAGAGACAGTTTTCTGAAGTAAGATGATAAGGCATGAATGGATTTTAATTTCATGCTGGTGAAAGAAAGGCCCTGCTAGTCTATATCTGAGGACTCCATTTACTTCTGACACTCCAGGTTTACATTTATATATCATAAAGTAGTTTAATAATAACTCTGCTTTCTCAACTGAGATTTACCACCAGTGGAAATATAGTGACCCAGGAATATAAAAGCCACCATTTCTTTTTAATGAACCCAAACCAGTTTTAATGCCCCCCTGCATTTCTACATTATGTTTCTATGTGTTTTCTAAGGCTTTGGAGCTTGCTGGCTTGATCTGGGTAGAAGGCTATGCTATTAATACAAGTCTTAACTTTACCTGTTACTTTACTTCTCTTTCTATCAAAGAACATAATGGTGTACCTTGAGGTGGTTAGCATAGACGTCATCTGATCCACAGGTAAATGCCTTCTCTCAAAGTAGGCTAGAGTGACTGAACCTGGAGACCACCAAGTGACAGGCCCGTACAGCAGTATCTTCCTGCTCCCATCTGAAACCTGCCCTGATACTGATACTCTTCTCCTTTTTCAGAATTTTCTAATATAAGTAGGGATTTTCACTAGTCTCTATTTTTTCCGTGGATTTGGGTGGTTGAGTGCAGTGAACCACTTAATACCTTCTGCCACTAAAAATATGTGGTTGGTCTTTTGTAAGTATCTGTATCTAGAGAAAATTTGGCTTCAAAATAATAATACATGAATTATATGTAATTTATTATCATTTTAAAATATCTTGTTTTATATAAGTAAAATTTTCAGTTAATTGACCCTGGAAACTGCTAGTAACAGAAAAGTAAATACACCCAGAGTAGATTTTTAGTGAATATCCTAGGTAAAGTACATAAACTTTAAAGACAGGACTTCCTGACATCTGTTTTGCCTCCTTGAAGCCACATCCCACCCCATTCTTATATTTTTAAATGTCTGGGACTTTCAGATTACCAAGACAAGTGAATTATACCAGGCTTTTTAGTTATGAAAAGCCTTCATTTTCAAAGTGCGCTTATTACTGCCGGAGACAGACAACTTTAGAGCTCTTGTATTATCTCAATATTGAGGTGAGTCAAATTATTATATTGCCATAGGTAAAGTAGATGACCAGTGCAAGTTTGATACAGGAAGCAGGGCACTCAAAGCTGGTGCCCTGGGACAACCCAGAGGGATGGGGTGAGGAGGGGGCGTTCAGGATGGGGAGACACATGTACACCCGTGGATGATTCATGTCGATGTATGGCAAAACCCACCACGATATTGTAAAGTAATTAGCCTCCAATTAAAATAAATTTTTAAAAGTGATAGCAGTGAGAATGCAAACGGAGACTGTTGCGGAAATAAAAGGAGGGGTGAATGGTGGATGCTTTTAAGGTTTTTGAGCTTAGTGACCAGGAGGTATGATAGTGTTGGTGACAAACACAGAATGGTGGTGGGGAGTTGGTTTGGGGAGAAATGAATACCTAGAGATTTTTGAGATTAAAAAGCGTAATAACTGAATAATTGTGCTGGAATTCTAAAGCCCCTATAAGAAAGTAAGTCAGCTTTGCTCCCACAGCCTTATTTTTTGTATAGTTCTTTATATGAGTTAAAAATGGTTGCATAGGCTTTAACTTTACATTTCATTTAAATTCTTGGAGATGATTTGAAGACTATCATATCAGAGTTTGTATAAATAACTCAGCAGATCATTCCAGAGAGTTTCTAACTCTAAGTGGAATAAGACAAAAGAGTACAATCTCAAGAAATAGATGAAACTTTAGTATTTTTTTTTTCTTCAGTTGACATTCATGTCTTGTCTCATTTTCTTTGCTTTTAGGATAGTGTAGTAAGTTATATCCTAATATGTTACTTTCCTTAGATAGGTCCAGGTTGTTTTATATTGCTGTGTTTGGTTTACTTTTAGTGATTTAGACTTTTTTCTTGCTGTACCAATTCATTTTGGAGGAACATTCATTAGTTACCTCATTATAATTTCTTCTTTCCATAACTTGTTTTCAGTATGTGTGTTTGTGAGCCTAGTATACAAATTTATGTCTTGTGGCGGCGGGTGGGGGGCAGTGTGTGTTTTCTTCTTTAATGGTGACGGTGCAAGGGGGCAGGGAAGCTAGTTTTAACATGCTGTTTTTGAAAGATGTTCTCTTTTACTTTAGAAATCGTTGACCCTTTGAGCACCGAGAGTTTCTGTGATACATTGGAATCCCAGCTGAGGAAGTGAGATCTCAGGGATATGACCTTGAACTCGAAGGGACACCCTCTCGTTTTTTGTCAAGCCTCCCTCTCCCCTACATTTTCTTTACTTTTTAAAGTGCTGTCATTTTCACTTCCTACATACAGAGCAAAGGTTTAATATAAATGAGTTCTTAAAATGTGTGTATTTTTACATATTTAATTTGATTCAGGTTTTTAAAATTCTGTTTCCCAAATATGAAAATAGAGACTCAAAAATGGCAGGAAACTTGCCTCGCAGTTTGACAGCAGCAGAGCTACATTGAGTCTGTAGCTTATTCCATTATAGCAGCTGCCTATATGCCCACTCCTCATGTCCTTATGAACTTTGATTGTTAAACCTAAAAGTCCTTCTTTTTTAAAAAAATAAACGGTTTTATCAATTTGATTAAATTCATGAGCATCCTTGAATGAATGTGAATCACTGCAAATTTCCCCAAGTTTTTACTTTTCGTGGTTACTGCATTTATGCTTCTCCTGAACTATCATGCCTAAATGTTGACACCCTCAATTAAGGCACAAGATGTCACTTGACACGGAAAAACTCAACTACATTTAACAATCATTTATTGATAGCCTCCTTTGTTTAAAATTGTGTATTAGATGTAATAAAATAAAAATAAAATTTTAATTATTTCACCAACTTATTAGTGTTTGTTCTTTCCTGTAAAAATTTAGGGGCTTCCCAGGTGGTAGAATGGTAAAGAATCCACCTGCCATGTAGGAGACGCAGGTTTGATCCCTGGGTCAGGAAGATCCCCTGGAGAAGGAATTGGCAACCAATTCTAGTCTAGTATTCTTGCCTGGAGAATCCCATGGACAGAGGAGCCTGGCAGGCTATAAGTCTATGGGGTCTCAAAGAGTTGGACATGACTTAGCAAATAAGCATGCCATGCACACATGTGAAATAACAAGATATCCTTTTAAGTCAAATATATAACATACTACGTCTGTTTGTGTCTCTGTTTATCTAGTGACATGCCTAATTGACGTAGAAAATAATTCCTTTTGAATTCTTCTTTTTTAATCTCAACTGATTTCAGTGAGGTTAAATAAATATGTTGTGAATCAGGTTATATTTTGCACAGGAGAAACACCTGGTTTTTCAGTATTGCTCTTTCAGAGAGTTGTATTTATTGATGTTTAAAGTATGCATCCTAAATAAGGCACTTTTGCAAATGGTTAATTCATGTCAACTCTGTTTAGCCAGCAGTGGAAGCTAGTGATAGGACAGATGATAGAGGGAATGAAGATGACTTTACAAATATAAATAGATTTAGATACTGTATTTTTTTTCAACATTACTATCTTGTGATGTGTGCATGCTAAGTCGCTTAACTTGTGTCCGACTCTTTGCGACCCTATGGATCATAGCCTGCCAGTCTCCTCCGTCCATGGGATTCTCCAGGCAAGAGTACTGGAGTGGGGTGCCATGCCGTCCTCCTGGGGAGCTTCCCAACTCAGGTATCAAACCCGTGTCTCTTATGTCTCGAGACTGCATTGGCAAGCAGATTCTTTACCTCTAGCACCACTTGGGAAGCTCCTGCTTTTTCATTATACTGACCATTAAACTGACCAGTTTTACTTCTGAATTTACCTATAACTATTACAAACCTAGTTTCTTATTAAAATATATAAAGTTTAATGTAATTAATACATTTTTTGGCCTCCGTGACTGAATTTTTTTATATTGTGGCATTCCAATATAAAGTGTGACCCAGATATTGTATAACTTAGTGACCACATTTAAGAGTATAGATTTTTTTTTCATGTACAAAAGTCTTTAAAAAACAGCTTGGATGTCTTTCAGCATGTGTTCCTATGAATTATAAATAAATTTGTTTATTTTTAAATATATCAATGTCCTCTTTTAACTCAAAAGAGTCCTGTTGAGAGAGAGGTTTTCATTTCCTAGGATGTTTTTATATAGAATTTACAACCTGGGTGCTTCTAAAAAAGGTTTGAGTTGACCTACAGTAAAGTATTTGTTTAAACTACTGAAAGTGGAATACAAATTTTTAAAAAATGTTTTAAAAAGGTAGACACAAACAAACCATGACAATGCAGTACCAGAAATAACTTAAACTTAAGACTGCATTCCTTACTACCAAGGTAGAAGGGGGAAATGAGGTTATGTAATTTATAAACAATGAAAAAACATTTTTAAAAGAAGGATTATCACTTTTCCCCTATTATTTTTTTTTCAAGTTCTACTTTTACTGGCTGATCAAATATTACAACAAGTTAAGTTTTCTGAAACAAAATTAAATAAAACAGCATCAACTAGAGAGAACATAATTACAGTAAAGTCAAGAATATCTGTACAGTATTTTAAGGATTAAAAGGATGGTGCTCTTTAGTGAGTGTGAGTAACTTTGGGTGAGTAACTTCATCCTCCAATAATAGTTTTTATTTTTTATTGAGTAGTTACTAAACAGCAGATTTTTTCCAGAGTTTGTTGTGGTCCACACAATCAAAGGCTTTGGTATAGCAATAAAGTAGAAGTTGATATTTTTCTAGAACTCTCTTGCTTTTTTGATGATCCAACAAATGTTGGCAATTTGAACTCTGGTTCCTCTGCCTTTTCTAAATTATGCTATAAAGGAACATATAAAATTCTCCTGTTAAAATAATGAACAATGCCAAAATATGGGTTTTGTGGGTTTTTATAATATGGAAGAAGTGTTTTCTTCTTTACTTGGGATGATTATCCAGGGCCTGCATTAGGCATCCTGCCACATGAATGAATGATTGGCTCTTTTTTTCTGTAACTTGCTCAAGTCTCAAAATTATAAATTCAGCAGTTTTGTCCAAATTAGTAGCTTCTTGAACCATTTTCATTTCACATTTTTAAAAATAATTATTTTGTAAGCATATTATATATTATAGAAAGTCGAGTGAGAAAATAGTTCAGTTGTAAAGAGAGTATATTTTATCAATTTTTTGAAGGATAAATAGTATTTTGTTTTGTACTTTGGCATTTTCCTGTTGTTTGTTTTTATGGGAGAAGATTGATAATCTTTGTGTTATAAGAGACATTTGGACTTAAGGTTAATTGATGAGGCTGGTGATGTCCTAAATTTTACAATACAACATTACACTAAATGGTTTAATTATCATTACTCCCATTTATATCTCATGGCAAAATTTATGCAGTTTATTTTTCTTGACCGTCTTGGCTTGAGTTCACTGTAAAGTTGGAGATGTGTTTTTCCGGAGAAAAAGAATAAATCCATAATGTGTCTAGTTCCTTCAGAGTTATAGTGGGGAGGAATGTTAAAACAGGTGTGATGTATCTATATCTACACACCCTCTCTCCCCTCTGCCGCCCAGCTCTCAGGACTGGCCATGAGAGAACAGCTCTATTTTGGTGGTTGTGTCTTGTGCTTTACAGAGAGTGGGTATGGGTAGCAGGCCAGTGACCCAGTAGAAGAAAAGGATCTTGACAGCAGCCTGGTTTTTAGTCCACAATTTTTCTTTTTGGCCATTCAGCAGCCTTAGCAGGGCTGGGGAACAGAGTGGGCCCTTTAGATCTGTTGAAAAGGGACAGCTGTATTATGCTTCTCTTGCTGTAAAGAAATGGGACTTTTAGTAAATGGCTACCCATGCCAGTATTCTTGCCTGGAAAATTCCATGGAGAGAGGACCCTGGAGGGCTACAGTCCTTGGGGTTGCAAAGAGTCAGATACAACTGAGCACACACATACAAACCAATAAACTGAATTTGAGAAGAAGAAAACTTAGCCTAACAGCAGTAGCATTATAATACAACGACCTCTGTTCATTTGCTGGCCTGTCAAGTCATTTTTAACCTCCTTCAAGTAAAAACAAGTCCTAGTATTTTGTTAGTTCCTCCTTACAGAGAATGAATCTTCAAAAAGACTTTAACTCCAAATTTTGTACTTCATTTGTTGTTGTTGTTCAGTCGCTAAGACATGTCCTACTCTTTGCAACCCCATGGACTGCAGCAGGCCAGGCTTCCTTTTCTTTCACTGTCTCCCAGAGTTTGCTCGAACTTATCTCCATTGAGTTGGTGATGCCATCCAACCATCTCATCCCCCATTGCCCGCTTTTCCTCCTGCCCTCAATCTTTCCCAGCATCAGGCTCTTTTCCACTGAGTCAGCTCTTCACATCTGTGGCCAAAGTATTGGAGCTTCAGCTTTAGCATCAGTCCTCCCCATGAATATTCAGGGTTTATTTCCTGTAAGAGTGACTGGTTGGATCTCTTGCAGTCCAAGGGACTCTCCAGAGTCTTCTCCAGCACCACAGTTCAAAAGCATCTATTCTTTTAGCGCTTAGCCTTTTTTATAGTCCAACTGTCACATCTGTACATCACTACTGGAAAAACCATAGCTTTGACTAGATGGACCTTTGTTGGCAAAGTGATGTCTCTGCTTTTTAATACACCGTCTGGGTTTGTCATAGCTTTGTCAGGATTTCATTGCCTATAGGAAAATTACTTGCTCAGGATTTTGTGGCTTTCTCAGCTTATAAAGGTTTGTGCTTTTAAAAATTGTTCAGCTGCAAAATCATGAAATAACATTGTGTCAGCTTTATGGTTTTTTTTTTCCATTTAAGACACAAAAATCTATAAATTGGCAAAAAATATTTCTAAGGACTTTTCCCTTCAGTGGGCTTAGAAAAATATCTTGAGTATGTTGGGAATAGATTGGGTGGTTGGAAAACAGCTCCAAGAGTTGGATAGCTGTTCTCCAGAAGCTGAAGTGCACAAAGCGATTTTGCTCCCTTAGCTGGCTGCTTGAGCTTAAAACAATGTTTGACAAATGCTGGAGTTCACAAACGTAGGAGTAGCAGTTACGGAGGTGGTTTTGCAAGTCCTTTGGAACATCCATGCACATCTTCAGTCGCTCTTAATTTGAATGAGAAACAGGATGGTGGAAGCTATTTTTATTTTCTCCTGGGAGCAAGAGAAAAGGAAGGCAGAAGTCTGTACCATGTAATTTTAAAAAAAGAAAAAAAAATTAAATTCCATTGAGATTCTTTCTTGTTTACTTTTTGTTTTACTCTCGCCATCTCCTAGTGTGTTTGACTAATGTAAGTCTTCCCCTAGGAATATGAGAATATATGGTACAGTCCGCCTCATAACCTTCCTGGATATTTTTATAATTTATCATCAGCTGACACTGCCTGGGTAGAATATTCTTACCACTCCCTCTGGCTGCTGGAAGTCTGAAATTACATCTTTGTCTTTGAAGTCAGGCATACTGTTAGCGTTGCTATGGCGACAGGGCGGGTAATGGCGTCCACAGACAGGAGATTGGTATTTAGCGTTTAAATGCTGCTGTACACAAGGCCTTGATTTTTAGAGTGGTTACTGAACTATACCCTTTTAGTAAATGTTTAAAAATTACATTTTTACATGGTCTTACTAGATTAATAGTCATGGTTTATTTCATTTTAACTGCAAGGATAAAAGCATTATTCCATTAAATGGGTAGGTTTTTTTTTCCCTCTTTTGGTTTATGCATTATTAACACAGGCTTTCCTGTTTTGCTTGTAACATTTTATAGGCTTTTTCAAACATGCAGTCAGATTTGCTCTGTTGCTCCTTTATTTTTGGACTTAACTCATTGTGGGCCTGATCTTGCAAGATTTCAGAGGAGACAAAGTTCTGAGGAGGAACTAAGCTTTTAAAATATTAAAAATGAATGTTGTATATTTTTTAAAGCTCTGAATAAAACAGTGATAAGTGATCAGTCTTTTCCTGTGAATTGCAACAGTAACTTTATTTTTCAGTGTTTCTTTTGTTTCAGGTTTCTGTTTAATCCCTCTCTTATGCTCTACCCTCACATGGGATATTGAGGGAGAGACTCTCTACAGTTGTGGGGAACTGTGGGATACCTTATAAAGGTTTAGTGCGTATAACTTTTCAGGTTTTAATAAGTTATATTCTCTCACTTATTAAATATGATCTGAAGACAGCTGTGTATATTTACATGTGATTTGTTGATTCTTGATTGTTTTGTCATTACAATCATGGTGAATCTTAAAAGTTCATAAAATATATACATGTCCCTCCCTACCTGATATGTAAATTGCTTCTAAAATATAATTTTGAATGCCTTTTCTAGTGGAAATTACTACTTCATAAAGTATTTTATTTCTGATAATTTAAATTGTTAGGGAATTCTTCCTCATAGTAACTTGAAATGTTCCCTTGGATTTGTATTCTACTTCTGTGTCTTTAAGCCACACAAAATAAATCTATATCTGTCTTCTATATCATGGTTATTCATGTATTTGAAGATAGTTTTTAACCGAGTTTTTACTAGGCTAACTAACTTGTTCCTTTAAGTATTTTACCAATTATGGGGGTTCAAGTCCCTCTACTACCATGTTCGTAACTCTTTGATAAACTTCATTTTTGTGTAAGCACCTTGAAATATGAATCCAAAACTAAACTAAATACTCCAAAGTTATGGCTAGTATAGCCATATATATATATATATATATATATATATATATATGGCTATATACATCATATATATATATGATGTGTAACAGCTGCATCCCACACTGGCACTCTAGTGGGAACTATTCATACTACTAAGGCATAGGTCTCATCCATCCTGCACCTGAACCCAAGTGTAGTTTTCACATTTACACTTCTTGAATGTGGTCTTGTCTGAGGCCATAGTTCAAGTCTGCTCATGTGTAGTTGGATCCTGTATCATCCATTGTCAGTCAGTTCAGTCACTCAGTCGTGTCCAATTCTTTATGACCCCATGGACTGCAGCATGTCAGGCTTCCCTGTCCATCACCAACTCCCGGAGCTTGCTCAAACTCATGTCCATTGAGTTGGTGATGCCATCTAACCATCTCATCCTCTGTCATCCTCTTCTCCTCCTGCCTTCAATCTTTCCCAGCATCAGGGTCTTTTCCAGTGAATCAGTTCTTTGCATCCAGTGACTAAAGTGTTGGAGTTTCAGCTTCATCATCAGTCCTTCCAATGAATATTCAGGACTGATTTCCATTGGGATTGACTGGTTTGATCTCCTTGCAGTCCAAGGAACTCTCAAGAGTCTTCTCTGCCACAGTTCAAAAGCATCAATTCTTTGGTGCTCAGCTCTCTTTATAGTCCAACTCTCACATTCATACGTGACTACTGGAAAAACCATAGCTTGGACCTTTGTCAGCAAAGTAGTGTCTCTGCTTTTTAATATGCTGTCTAGATTGGTCATAGCTTTTCTTCCAAGAAGCAAGCGTCTTTTAATTTCACGGCTACAGTCACCATCTGCAGTGATTTTGGAGCCCAACAAAATCAATTCTCTCACTGTTTCCATTGTTTCCCCATCTATTTGCCCATGAAGTGATGGGACTGGATGCCATGATCTTAGTTTTCTGAATGTTGAGCTTTATGCCAACTTTTTCACTCTCCTCTTCACTTTCATCAACAGGCTCTTTAGTTCTTCTTTGCTTTCTGCCATAAGGCTTGTGTCATTTGCGTATGTGAGGTTATTGATATTTTTTTCAGCAGTCTTGATCCCAGCTTGTGCTTCATCCAGCCCAGCATTTCTCATTATGTACTCTGCATATAAGTTAAATAAGCAGGGTGACAATATACAGCTGTTTAGTATAATTCCTACTTTTGTGTCATCTGTCAATTTTATCTCATAATAGCTCTTGATATAAAAAATTAAATGGACCAAATGCAGAACTTTTTAACATTCTGGTTTTGCCATTCATCCAAGTATAATAATCTATAATAATCTAAGTCATACCCAACGTGTTAGCCACAACACTACCCTAAGACACTTGGTCAGTGGCTAGGGTGGGTATCCAGAACAAGTAGAACCATATTCCTATTGTGTATGCTATAGTACTACTTTTCAGAATTATTCCTTGTGGGTTATACAGGATTTTTGCAATGAAATAATACATGTAAAAGCTTTATAATATTGAAACTTAAACATAATTTGCTATGGAGATAAATTTAGTTTTATTAAACCTAACTTTTCTCTGTGAGAGAAGAGAATCTACTTTGTAAACCAGTTAACATTGCTGCATCTGATTATATGTATTGGCTTTTTCTCTATATCCACGAGGAATATTCAAGATAAACATGAAGAAAAGGTAGAACAACTTGTGTTCATTCCCAGAAGGGCCGTAGCAACAGAACCCTGACTGTCATAGGTCCAAGGCAGAAGAGAGTCCCCCTGGTGGTTGGGAGTCTTAGAAATGAAGCTATCCTATTTGAGTGGCCTAAGATTTCAGGTAATGAGACCCAGAAGCCATGGCCCATTCTGTCAGGATGGTCACTGGAGATAGCAGGTAGTGGATGCACAGGCCTCCTCTACTACTTCCACATTTCTTTGTATTTATCTGTGTATCTGAGACATGCCTCAGGCTTCACTTTCCATCAGCAGCTGTTCAGAACTGTGGAGGTTCTAGGTACCGGGGAAGTTAAAATGGGTGTAGTGTCTTCTGAGCATCCAAACCTTGGAGAAGATGTGTGCCAGGGGCCTGGTACTGGGGCAGAGACCAGAGTACCTGCTTCTTAGGATAGGGGGCTTGCCTCCTTGCTCAGCACTGACTGTGCCAGGGAAGGGGACGGGTGAGCCTAGTAGGTCAATAACAAAAAAGACATTCTTTTGTGAATGGGTCCCAGGCCCTTTCATGTATTCGTGGAGGATAGGTACACAATTTCTGCTTCAGTTCAGTTCAGTTCAGTCACTCAGTCATGTCCAACTCTTTGTGACCCCGTGAATCGCAGCATGCCAGGCCTCCCTGTCCATCACCAACTCTCGGAGTTCACTCAGACTCACGACCATCGAGTCGGTGATGCCATCCAGCCATCTCATCCTCTGCTGTCCCCTTCTCCTCCTGCCCCCAATCCCTCCCAGCATCAGGATCTTTCCAATGAGTCAGCTCTTCGCATGAGGTGGTCAAAGTACTGGAGTTTCAGCTTTAGCATCAGTCCTTCCAGTGAACACCCAGGGCTGATCTCCTTCAGAATGGACTAGTTGGATCTCCTTGCAGTCCCCTTAAGGGACTCTCAAGAATCTTCTCCAGCACCACAGTTCAAAAGCATCAATTCTTTGGCACTCAGCTTTCTTCACAGTCCAACTTTCACATCCTACATGACCACTGGAAAAACCATAGCTTTGATTAGATGGACCTTTGTTGGCAAAGTAATGTCTCTGCTTTGAATATGCTATCTAGGTGACCCTTAAGCTTCTCTAATTGACCAGAAGCTTTGGCTTGAATTTGAGGTGAGGGAAGGGCAGATTCTAACTCCACTGAAAGTCTAAATGAGAGCTTCATCAAATGAATCTCCCCCAAAGGGAAAGTATGGGTGAGTTTTGGTTCTGGATATTTCCCTGTTTATAGCATTTGTAGCAGAAATTTATGTTATAGGAACTTTTGGATATTCTAGATCGTCACTCTCCAATAGAACATTCTGCAGTGTTGGAAATACTCCGTATCTGTGTTCTCTGACAGCCATGTATTGCTATATAGCACTTGAATACAGCTAGTGTGAGCAATTGAATTTTAAATTTTAATTAAATTTAAATAACCACATGTGGCTAATAGCCACCATTATTACGCAGTGCAGTTCTAGATTATGGATCCTGTGTAGTCATGTTTTTACTCCAAAGTGGATTTGGTGAAAATAATAATGTGCTTATTTACATTAAGGCATTCAAGTTCTTGGCATATAAATCATTGATTTGCAGTGCATTCTAAACTAGTGTTTAAATGTAACTCATTCATACACGTGTACAGGAGAGCATAGGTACCAAGATATTTTAGATGTAGAACTTTTCTGTTGTACAGCTTTGGCATACAAGTTGAAAATCAAGATTGCAGCAGTAAGGATAACTGTACACCCCGTGAATGAATGCTGTGCATTTGAGTGCTGTTTTAGAAGTTAGAAATCTGACATGCCTACATGTCTTTCTACTTGCTTGTTTCTCTGGACTTTCAATTATCAATATTTATTGGAAATAACTGTCACAGAGGTGGATACAGTAAGGGCATCCCCCCATACGGTAAGGTTTTCTGCCCCCACCTCCCTCCCACATACACAGTGTGTCAAGGTGAGTTTAGGCTACGAGGAGTGTGGGCCCCTGGGCACAGAGACTCTAGGTCAGGCAGTGGTGTGACTCTCAGGGAGCATAGCATGTCATGTGAGGTCCCAGGATTCTGGTTGCCCACAGGCCCCACAGTGCAGGGTTAAGCTGGGGTGTGGAATGAAAAGTGTCTTAAGCCTATCACTTGACATCTTTCTCGTAACTTGGGTGTCATGTTTGAGAAATGGTTAGTGTTGAGCTTGTGGTGCTGTCAATAATTGCCCTTGAATGTGGACAGAGTTTACTGATACTTAGGATTGTTTTCCTTCTATTTAATTGTAAAGTGCAATAAGGAGTTTTCTTCCATTAGTCTCAGATAATTTTATATGTAGAGCATGAGAGTAGGTGACAGTTTCAAGGCAAGATATTGGACTCTTGACTTTTTCAAGCTGATTTCCTCATTTGCCAGGTGGTGATAAAGAGGATAATGCCAGTGAAACCTGGATGTTTCACTCAGTCCATATCACAGCCACTTCCTGGTCACCCAGACAACTGGAATATTGTACCCGTTAGAGAATTTGTATGTAAATAGTGCCTTCTTCTTAGATTTAAAAGCAGCTGCTTCATTCACTTTTTAAGTGCTCTACATGTTTAGAATTTTTATAAGAACTATATTTTACATTCAGAATCATGTAGTTAGAATAATATGTTCCAGGATTTCCGATTCACTTGTCACTGCTTTCAGAATTGAACTTTTGCTTGTTGTCTACATTCATTTCACTAAATACTATATTCTAACAGGCATGGCACAGTCAGTGTGATGTATCTGTTTTCTGATATCAAAGGGTTAGATATTGACTGTTTGGGTTTTTTCCCCCCGCCTTAGTTGTTATCCCACACCTGGGAACATCTTTTTATTTTTAAACTGTTTACCTCTCCCCACCTTCCACCAGGAAGAAAACACTAGGAATAAGTAATAATAATTTCTCAATATTTGTTTGATTTGGCGGCATACTGTACACTTCAGCATCAAAAGTAGATGGATGGTTTATTATTACTAGTTGTTCTTACTCATTCCGTCTATAAACCTAATTTGCTTTATTTATGATGGGAGAATGGGAATTTATGAATTCATTTTACTAAGCAATTCTTGAGTCTTTGTAGTATGCCATTATGATGGATACATTCCTGTTTTGAAGAAAGATGAAGAAATCCAGAGTCCCCAAGATTATGAAGCGCTTTTCGGCAAGCGTGTTCTGTTCTGATATGTATGCATTTACCCATCGGTCTTCGGTATTTCTTTTAAATAGTCATTATGTTAATTATAGTTCAGATTTCTCTTTCCTCTTTTGAGAAATAGTAGTTCTCTCTTCCCCTCACCCCTTGCCTTTTGGAAAAGTTAGTAATCTGGGTAATTTCTATTAAGAAACCTCTATTAAAACCAAGGAGTGATTGTAGTCCAGCTAACGAAGCAAAGCACAAAAGAAGATGAGGACAGGAGCGATAGGGAGTTAGTTCACTAATGAAGCAAAGTACTTTGAAAAGTAAGGAAAAATAAAGAAGCCCCCTTCTCTTTCTTCCAGCCTGGTCTTTATCTGGAATTTTTAGTTACATAGAATCATTAACTACTTATATATGCCTCAAACTAAACACAAAACCTCAAAGACAGTTTAATTATCATACGTTTGTTAGTAAGATTATGGGAAGGTTATTAAATGAGTTGGTGAGACTTGCACAGGAAAGATGATCTGCAAAAATGGAATTCTTTTAATAAGAATACTTGGCTTGTGTTCTTTTAATGTTTGAGTATAATATTCTGTTACTTTGTTTAGTCTGTGAAGCAAGAAAATGTGAAGCAAGAAAAGCAAGAAAATGACCATTTCTTCACTTTGTGGACACAGGTCTTGCCTAATTTGAGTTGTTCGTTACTCTGTGTAGGGTTTCATTCTTAAAACCTCTTCAAAAGGTGGATGTATTGTCTTATTTATTACTTTAAATAAAATTTTAGTAGTTTACTGATATTTTATAAGAAGTCTTTCAAAAGACTGTAACAGTGGTAGAGTTGAGTTGTTGACTACATTATCTTCAGTCAGCCCTTTTAAGTATAGTGTCAGTTTTTAAAATACGGATCCTTCCTCACGTTCCCTCAATAAAGAAATAGTATTTAAAATTTTAGATTTCTCCCACTGTAGTTTTCTTTGTTTGTAGTTGAGTTGGATGAAATCTGTAACAGCACTGCTCAGAGTGAGAAGTGATTGAGCAGATACAGATGAGGCATTTGGCTATTAAAACTTTGTTTCTGCTGAGAAAGCACCAAGGTATGAACTTAAAATGGGGGTGGAGGGAGCGTAAATAATGATTTCTTCTTGTGGTCGCTCTTTGTTGATCTAAAGGGCATGTAAAGAGCACTCAGTCAGTCTGGTTGTTGGAAGAGCATTTTGTTTTCTCAAATCAGGGACAGTCTACTTTTTGAATGAGTTGAGTTTTACTGACTTTCTTGCCCCCACCGCGGCCCTTCTTTAATTGTGACTGGTGCATGAGAAGTCTGCACACCATGCCTCTTTCTCTGGTTTGCTCTGTGGCTGCCCATGTTTCCTGGTTAAATTTTCATTTAGAATTGTCTTTGAAGATCATGCACTTCTTGATTACCCAAGAACATTATGTTCACCCTAAACTACTGTTGTGATTTTTTGAAAAGCTGTATTTCACTTAACTTTACAGTTCCTAAATTTCTTTGATTAAGAATAAAACAGTAATTTTTGTTTTCTCATGAGGAATTAGACCTTCTACATGTGTGATGTGGCATCTGTTTGTATGACAGATGTCCTTTATTGACTCATTGTAAATAAGTTCCCTTGTGCATTGATATAATGGAATTATTGTTTTAAAAATAATTTATCCAAATTTATAGTAAGCAAAAGTTATATTTTCATTTGGTAATTATATTCAATCAGCAAGAAATAATATGCATAGACTTTGTTTTATTGACAAAATGTTGCCCTTAAAAGCACTATTTTTGTTTATGAGCAGTTGTATTTAGTTTGTGTGGTTTTGGCGTACATTCCTTTGAGTCGGTTTCCATAGGGCAGCTATTGGCTAAAGCCTTAAAAATTAAAGCAACAGTTTCACTTCTAGTCTTTGCATTTATTTTTATGTACTGCTGCTGCTGCTAGGTTGCTTCAGTCATGTCTGACTCTGTGCGACCCCAGAGACGGCAGCCCACGAGGCTCCCCCGTCCCTGGGATTCTCCAGGCAAGAACACTGGAGTGGGTTGCCATTTCCTTCTCCAGTGCATGAAAGTGAAAAGTGAAAGTGAAGTAGCTCAGTCATGTCCGACTCTTAGCGACCCCATGGACTACAGCCCACCAGGCCCTCCGTCCATGGGATTTTCCAGGCAAGAGTACTGGAGTGGGGTGCCATTGCCTTCTAGGCCAGCTGTTAAATGGGAGAGAACCCCAAATTACTCTTGGGGTAGAGGGGGAAAGAGCCTGGTAAACTAGGAGAAGGTTTGGATCTAGCTAAGTTACAGGATTTTAGAATTATAGGCATACAGCACTTTCCTGTGTTTTTTAAGGCTTGAACTTAGGTGATTTTGTTCAGTGAAAAAGCAGAATTATTTCCTGAGCATCTTATGAAAAACAGCACTGGGGAGTCTAGAGGGCTTACTGTGTTTTCTTATATACAGTTTGGGGTGCCACTCTGCAAAATCGTTGCAAAATGGGCCATCTTTTTACTAGTTAAAGAGTAACAAATAGTTGTAAAATGGAACATTGATTTCTAAATTTGAAGTTGCTGAATTCTCACAGGAAAGGTAAGAAATCACCCTCCTAGAAATCAGAGAAAGAAGTCCCACGGCCCTCTGCTCTTGTGGAGATATGTTGCTAACTTAGAGCATCGCCCAGCACGGGAGGCCTGGGGTCAGTGCTCCCTCTGGGGCTGAGCTTCGCGGCTTGGGGAGCTTCATCAAAACCTAGAACTAAGCTAGTTTTTAGCCTTATTCAACTTTCTTTCACTGTCAGATTTCAAGCCAAACCACATTTTAAAAATGTGATTCTGTTCCATACAACTGAGGTGTGTATTTTGGAGAGTGAAATGAAGTAACCAGTAAGGACCTTTGGGAGGTGATGAATGCTGACTTAGAAAATTGTGACTTTGGCTCTTCCACGTGAAGCCGAGGTCACTTCCTTTGCACAGCATCAGGTCCAGCCCTTCAGCTGCTTGCTGGCTGTTGCCCTTTGGCAAGTATCACCCCTCTGAGCCTGTGTCCTCATCTGGGGTGACAGACTTGGAGCTCCTCCAGGAGCACGTGTGCCAGGCCCTTTGCCGGCTCCTGCTCCCTCTCTCAGGGTCACCCCTTGAATCCTCCTGATAAAAACTTGAAATTAGGTGTGAAGGGCAAGATCACTGTATGCATAGCTTTTATCTCCTGTTGAATGTGAAATCCATACTCAGCTAGTATTTGCTAGTTGTTTCTTGAACTAGAAATAAATGGCCACACCAGGCTAAAGGATAGCTCTCGGTCTGATCTTGTATGGTTGAGGTTTTGTTTACTGAGGAATACATTTTTTAAAAAGAAAATTTATTTCTGTGTATTCCAAAATAAGAAACATCATGTGGGGGTGGGGAGAAGTAGCCTGCCAGTATTTTTTCTTACAAAAATAAATCAACTATTTTTACTAGAAAGAATGAATATACTGATTTATTTGCTTCCTAGAGTAATTCTATGTATATATGTATTCATATATATTCTTTTAAAAATACTACGGAAGGGTAAATGGCAATTCAGCAGTAAATTCAAATTTCCTTTTCCCCTTCTTAATTATCTTTAAACAGTTCTTTCTAAAATTTCAAAATAAAACCAGGGTAAAATGCTGCTCAGTGTTTCTTAATTTTGTTTCTAGTTTTAGAAGGTAGTGTTTCAGAAATTTGTACCTATGTCAATTTCTTTAGCTTATAGTTGACATAACTTAATTTGATAGGTTCAGTTTATTTTAGTATGTTTAAAAATCACTCTTTGTTTTACTTATACTTTAACTGTGTTACATTCTTGCATCAAATAAGGAATGTAGAGTTAATCAGGAAATAAAGAAGCCTACAGTTAAGTGATGGAAGTTTTCTTTGTTTAAAAATAGCTTTACTGGTTATGTTAGTGATGTTAGTAATAATATATTTATTATAAAGTTGAGATTACCATTTTTTGTATCTTAGATTTTTTTATCTATGTACATTCATTGATAATTAATTTTTTTTAGAAAAACAGGGTTCCTATCATCTGTGTGCTATCTTATAACCTGCTTAGAAAACTGAACATAATTTCTTATCAAATATAGTTTTATGCCATCATTTTAAATAATTGCATAGTATCCGTATGGAATGATGAATGAGCACATTTAAGAAAATATGCAACCTAAATATACTGTATAATTAAGCATTGCAGTTTTGAGCTGTCTTCTTTTTTATATTGATCTTCAGTGCTCAAAATGATATTTATATTTTGTAAAAATTCTGAATGGTATTTATTAAGAATGATCAGATACTACTTTAAACCAAGACCATGGAAGAGTTTGTTATATAAACAATTCCTGAAAACAAACTTTTTCTCTGGATGTGTTTATTTGAGATTCCTCTTGTTTATAGAAACTGTATCATGTTTATTTTGAAAAGAAAAAATTTTAATGTGCTTATAGGGGTAGCAATCTGAGGGGGATGACAGATAATCTGGAGCATGAACTAGGCATGGTGTAAGTCTGGGTTCTGAGACAGTTTTCTCTTCTCTCTGTCTTCAGAATAAACACGTGCTTGTCAAGTGTGGGAAGACACTCTCATGGATAACACTTGAATGAGAAATTCCTGCATACCATGCTTTTGTTTCTATTTCAGAATCTTTTCTGTGTTGGAGAGAATCATAGAGATTCTGCTTTCTGGCTTGCTGTGTCCCGTTCTCTCCTTTCCAGGCCTGGCCTTGTCTTGGACTCAGCTGCGTGCCTTATTAACTCATCTTGCAACCTCTGGCTCCTCAGAAGTAGGAGCTGTCAAGACTCCCTGTAACATCAGTAGTATGAGACTTGTACAGATGTACTATATATGCTGAATCAGCTTTTTTGGGTCCCTTCCCAATGAGAAAAGCAGGCACTAACTCTCATTTTGAAAATTTATTGCTATTTGTTGGGGATACTTCAGAGACCACTCTGCTTGTTTGACTAATGGCCAAATGGAAGCTAATAGTCTGTTTGGGCCAGTGAAGCCTAAAATCCTACTAATTTCTTCCCCTGACAAAAAAAAAAAAAAAAAATCTCTTCGTGTTTATATTCCAAGACCATTGACTGACTAATTTGATACTTTGTGTAGGGAAAATTAGGATAGGATTATTTGTGAGCTTTATGGTTTTAAATTCGTTTTCAATAGCATAATCATATGTGTGTACTCAGGTCATAGAAGGTTGCCTGTATGTGTTTATGTGCTTCTGTGCTTGTGAAGATTGTAAATTTGGAGTTAACTGGTTTTGCAAGAAAGAGGATATGTTTTTAAACCATCTCTTTAAACAGCTTAACCTCAGTTGAAGTGTAGATTCTCTTATTCGGAAAGGCTTATTTTTCATATTTTAGGAAAACTCACTAAAGTTCATGTGGTCTATAAAGGTTTTGTTTCAGATATTTGGCGAGAGTTATTCTTAGGTTCTTTTTTATTTTAGCTTGTAGGAACTGAAAAATATATGGACAATCAAAATATTAACATGGATGAGGTGCTAAATAAAGTGTAATAAGCACCAGAGGACATAAGGATGTGTTAATCTCAAAACTGCATGATGATTTTTGTGTTTTGAAAGGTTCGCTTTTAAATTGCTGTACTTAATTACTTTCCAAATGAATATTTCATAATAGTTATTTTTTCATTGGATATACATCTACATATGTATTCTGTTCCCCATGTGTTAGACACTGGTTAGCAGCAGTTTGAAATTCAGTTATCCACCGCCGCCCCCACCTTTTTTTTTTGCATAGAGCAACTATGATTGAGTTTTTTATTTAAAAAAAAAATGGTTCAAAGTAATAAAATTTAGCACTGCTTTCATAGGTTTAATGTGACAGCACAGTTTATTTTCTAAATTTTATCTAGGCTTGTCCCTGTTAAGAATATGACACTGGTGTTTTCCACCTTCACACAAACACTTCTGTTCATCTGGATGAGGCCTGTTTCTCTGAAGTAGCTATCTTTCTTAGCCAGTCTCCCTTCTACTTTATCCTCAGTTCAGTTCAGTTCAGTCGTTCAGTCGTGTCCAACTCTTTGCCACCCCATGAATCGCAGCACGCCAGGCCTCCCTGTCCATCACCAGCTCCTGGAGTTCACTCAAACTTGCATCCATCAAGTCGGTGATGCCATCCAGCCATCTCATCCGCTGTCATCCCCTTCTCCTCCTGCCCACAATCCCTCCCAGCATCAGAGTCTTTTCCAGTGAGTCAACTCTTCGCATGAGGTGGCCAAAGTATTGGAGTTTCAGCTTCAGCATCATTCCTTCCAAAGAACACCCAGGGCTGATCTCCTTTAGAATGGACTGGTTGGATCTCCTTGCAGTCCTAGGGACTCTCAAGAGTCTTCTCCAACACCACAGTGAAAAAGCATCAATTCTTCGGCACTCAGCCTTCTTCACAGTCCAACTATCACATCCATACATAACTACTGGAAAAACCATAGACTTGACTAGACGGACCTTTGTTGGCAAAGTAATGTCTCTGCTTTTGAATATGCTATCTAGGTTGGTCATAACTTTCCTTCCAAGGAGTAAGCGTCTTTTAATTTCATGGCTGCAGTCACCATCTGCAGTGATTTTGGAGCCCCAGAAAATAAAGTCTGACACTGCTTCCACTGTTTCCCCATCTATTTCCCATGAAGTGATGAGACCAGATGCCATGATCTTCGTTTTCTGAATGTTGAGCTTTAAGCCAACTTTTTCCACTCTCCTCTTTCACTTTCATCAAGAGGCTTTTGAGTTCCTCTTCACTTTCTGCCATAAGGGTGGTGTCATCTGCATATCTGAGGTGATTGATATTTCTCCCGGCAATCTTGATTCCAGCTTGTGCTTCTTGCAGCCCAGCATTTCTCATGATGTACTCTGCATATAAGGTAAATAAACAGGGTGACAATATACAGCCTTGACGTACTCCTTTTCCTATTTGGAACCAGTCTGTTCCATGTCCAGTTCTAACTGTTGCTTCCTGACCTGCATACAGATTTCTCAAGAGGTAGGTTAGGTAGTCTGGTATTCTCATCCCTTTGAGAATTTTCCACAGTTTATTTTGATCCAGTTTTTCTTAACAGCATGCAGAGTGTCATTTAAGAAAAATTACTGTTGATTATTCCCTGTTTTTCTAGGAATAAACAAAATTTGCACTTCTGTTCATGAGTATATATTTATAGTAGTAGAAAGCTTAGAATACCTATATTAAGTTTAAAACCTTAGTAATTTCAGTATGGGGAAAAGCTTTGTTATACAAATAGAAATAACTTTATAGCTTGCTAATTATCTTTGGGGGGAATTTGTGAACAATAAAACTTTTTTTGTTGTTAGCTTGAGTATCCAGAAGTCATATTTAAATGCACTTTGGAGTTTATTGCTGATTATGTGAAAATTTAACAATCTTTTTTATGATCTGAGAATTTTCAGATTAAACTTAATTAATTTTGTCTTTAAGATGTAGGTAGTATATACTTTTTGTGTACTAATTACTGAGCTATATTCTCTGTGTATGTACATGCTTTGCTTTTATTTACTGCTTGCTGATACAGTACTAGCAGAACTGGATGGTATCTGTGGCCTCAGCAGAGAGACTACAGCTTCTCATACTATCTGAGATATTTAGGATATGCTACCCATTTTCTTTCCAGTGAATGGGATGAGTCTCCATTTGTATATACTTTTAACATACCATTCAACCAGGTAGACCTACAGCCAAACAAATTGTAGTTAACGATTTCTGGCTTAACTGGAAATTCATATCAAGTCTTTAGAGTATGGAGAAGGAAATGGCAACCCACTCCAGTACTCTTGCCTGGAGAATCCCATGGACGCAGGAGCCTGGTGGGCTGCCATCTATGGGGTCGCACAGAGTCGGACATGACTGAAGCGACTTAGCAGCAGCAGCAGCAGATACTTAGAGACAGATCTGTTTTCACACAGGGTATAGAGAACTCCAGGGAGGTCATGTTTGCCTTCTTTCCCCTTGTGCATTTGGCTTCTATGTTTCTGGCATGTTTGGGTGTTTGCTTTGCTCATGTTAGGCAGTGGGATAATTGACATTCTCTGCACAAAGATTTTAAGTTTTAAATTACTGTGTGGGTACAACATCCACCCTTCTCTCCTCCACCCTCACAGCTGGAAACCTGAAGGAACTGTGCTGTCTTGAGACCCTGGCAGAAAAATCATTTTAACTTCTAGTAAATTGAGGAAGGCTCACATATTTGAGTACTGGTAGACTGAGGCCTCATCATCAACTGGAAATTATTGTTAAGAATATATACACCTTGGGATTTCCCTGTGGCCCAGGGGTTAAGAATCTGCCTGGCAATGCAAGGACATGGGTTCAATTGCTGGTCCAGGAAGATTCCACATGCTGTGAGGCGACTAAGCCCACGTGCTGCAATTAAGACACAATGCAACCAAATATGTGAATAAATAAATATTAAAAATAAAAAAAATAAAAAGACTTTATAGTGGGCAAATATCTTATTATTTATTGGTATACATTTTATTGGGCTTCCCAGGTGGGTCAGTGGTAAAGAATCCACCTGCCAATGCAGGAAATGCAGAAGTTGCTGGTTCTATCCCTGGTTTCAAAAGATCCCCTAGAGGAGGAAACGGCAACCCACTGCAGCATTTTTGCCTGGAAAGTCCCATGGACAGAGGAGCCTGGTGGGCTATAGTCACAAAGAGTCGGACACAACTTGGTGACAGAGCACAACGAGCATGGTGTATTTTATTACTTATTGGTATACTGCTGTCCACAATACACCAAGGCTTTAAAATCTTGTTAGTCTTCTTATTTTGAGAGTGCGAATGCTTTGAAGGAGCGGTTTCAATTTGTGGAATAAGTATAGTACAAACAAACACAGGTATCTTTTAATAGCCTCTTTTTCTAGCTCTTTTGATAACTTAGTCCATTTCCTTTTTCACTGTATTTGCTCACTTTTAAATTGCCTTGATTAAAGATTTTATCTTAGCCATCATTACAGATACATAAGCCTATTCTTTTTTGGACTTTAAAAGAGTCAAAATATTCTTGCTGTTTTTCGAAATATACCTTTCATTTGAACATTTGAAGATAAGCATTACTGGATACAAATTAGTTTCATACATGCATATGTACATGTATACACACACACACTTTTTAGATAAGAATAGTCATAGAATTAAGACAAGAATCACTATAGGAAATATCATTAAATAGGTATGAAAAAGTCATGAAGATTTATCAGCTGTCATCAATGACATTAATGATTAATTTGGAAATGGAATTTTTTTCCCTCCTAATGCTTCCCTTTTTTGACTGATTTTCACTGCTCTCTGAATGATGAATAAAAGAAAGAGAGAGAAAGAGGGAAAGAATGGGTATATATTTGTACAATTGGTGCATAAAGTTTATTTGTTTTAAAATACAGTACCTTATATATTTCATTTGAGATAAAAATTTCTAATCTGCTGTTACAGGTTAAAGCATATGTTGTGTTTTTGTTGTTATTATCATAGTGAAAATTTAAGCTTTAGACTTTTCTGAATGTATTTAATATTGTTTAAATTGAGCAGTGAGTTGAAATTATCTTTTCTTAGAAGATCAACTTACAGTTGTATTTAAAACATCAATATTGTGTGAACCTCCTTTGGGGGACTTGCAGTTATTTTGACAGTGGTGGAAATAAGATTCACAAACAACTCTGATTCATTCAATAGGGAACTCAGGTGAAAAATTTATTTTTTCTTTCAGTTAGGTAAATCTTTGTAGTGCTATGCTGTGCTGTGCTATATCTGACTCTTTGAGACTGCATGAATGTAGCCAGCCAGGCTCCTCTGTTCATGGAGATTGTCCAGGCAAGAATACTGGAGTGGGATGCCATGCTGCCCACTCAGGGGATCTTCCCAATGCAGGGACTGGACCCAGGTCTCCCAAATTGCAGGTGGATTCAAGAGTCCTGGAGTGGGTAGCCTATCCCTTCTCTAGGGGATCTTCCCAACCCAGAAATTGAACTGGGGTCTTTTGCATTGCAGGTGGATTCTTTACCAGGTGAGCTACCAGGGAAGCCCAAATCTTTGTAGTAGATATACGCAAAATTTACATGTGTGTAGGTTTTTGGGCACTGAATTTGTTTCCTGTTCATTATGTCCTAGGAGCAAGGATTGTCCTTTCTTTCACGTTAGGTTACTAGTGACCTTTCCCAGTCCCTGTGTTCCTTCCTGTGCCCGCTGGGTTGGCATGCAGCACTGCCAGTGTGCACAGAGCCCTTCTGTCCTGTGTTGTTAACTAGACACCCTTGAACACCACACCTGGGTGTTGTCCATCACCTGGAAATGACTCTGTTAAACCATTGTTAAAGGTAATGGTACTTGATATCCAGTATTTTAATTTTAGTTACTGAGTATTGTGAATTGAAACAAATATTTGAATGTTTTTGTTCATTTTGCCCTTACATTACAAATGTTTTACAAAAATGAGGGCAAAATGGGAAATTGAGGATGATAATATTAGTGATGAGAAATCTGAAAAATATAATACCAAGATGTGAAACATTTGCAGAAGATTCATTGCCCCTTAGCAAGAAAGTTACTCTTCCTTGGAGATAATGTTTTAGAAGGAAAAGTGTAAATTTAAGCATTTCTTCTCTTCTTCCTGCATCATTTTCATGCTCATCTTCTTCATCGTCACCATCACTTTGTCTGGTATAGAAGCCCCATTGGGATTACTTTTGCTCTCGGGTTTTGTATGTGTTTTTAGAAATTTCCAGTGTGAGTGTAGGATGACGTCTAATCTCAAAAGTGGTTACACGAATGGAGTCGCTGAGTGATTATAAGAATAATCAGTGGTTATAAGAATGGAGTCTGCTGAGGTTAATTAGATCTGCATTTGAACCTCAGTACCACCAGTTCTAGCCCTGTGATCTGTGCAGTTTATTTGACTTTTCACCTGTTTGTTTTGCTGAAAATGGGAATAGAATTCTTTTTTCACAAGATTATTGTCTGGATTACTTAAGATCATGTATGTACAGCACCTCAGTTAATGGTAGCTAATTTTTTTTGTTAATGGTTATTTTGGCTTAAAGTTCTGTGCTGGCTGCTTTGTGTGAAGAAATAGGAACAGATCTCTGACAACTTGTGAATGGAAGAACCCAGACACATGAAGGCTGGGCCCTCAGCCTGCAGCTGGATGACTTTTGCTCCAGAGGGAAGCACTGTTGTGAAGGATGGTTAGCTTCTGGTGACATTGGTACTGTTTATATGAGTTAAAATTGTTCTTGAGCTGAGAAATTTAACTTCAATTTAGTGTATTTCTAGAAAATGCATTGTAGGTTCCAAAGAACTTGACTTAGAGATGAAGTTGAAAAATGTAACTTTTTTGTAAATTATTTCAAGAACACCAGGTAAAAACATGCCCTGCTATTAATATCTCAGTTGATTTTATTTGTGCTTGTGTGGAACAAAATTTTCCAGAAAATATTCAATATGAATGCATATCTCTGTTCAGAATAAGTTTCTTGGTCTAGGCTAGAATCACATCCCATTCTAGCCCAAGGGTGGATAGTGGTTCAAGTTGTGCTGTTGGACTGGTTGGAATTGTGCTTGTACGTTCCCTCTGAGTGCTGGTATATGTTTTAAGACTACCAGCTAGAGAAAGGAGTGTAGTTTGAATTAATTTTGTTTAAGCCACTGAACTTCATGGTAGTCAGTGAGCCAGAATTTTCTGCATTTGTTGCAAAGGAGTGTCAGGAAGAAAATTTAAAGACCCTTAATAATACAACAATTATTTTATGTATAATAGTTACCCAAAAGCCAAGTTAACTAACTTTGTGTCCTGCCGTATCAAGTCGCTTCAGTCATGTCTGACTCTTTGTGACCCTATGAATTATAGCCTGCCAGTCTCCTCTATGGGATTCTCCAGTTGAGGGAACTGAATTATTCAACCTTATTCCAGTGGTACTAGTTTTATAGCTGTTAATCTCTTTAAGTATAGAAATATGAGTTAATATATGTGAGCTTTATGTGGCTAGAGCAACTTGAACACTAGAACATTTATTGAAATAGCTAAAAACATACATCATTATTATATCCTGATTTTCTAAGGAAGAAAACAATGTCTAATAACTTAGAAGGCTCAAAAACTTCAATTTAGTTTTTTTTCTATCCTGCTTACTTTTTATTCTATAATGCTTTTTGGGGTTGGCTGGTACAAGACAAACCAATTCTAGGTTAAAGCAATTGAGATTTTGTAAGGAAAATTAATGTTTACCTTTTCAGTGTCAATTAGTGAACTATAGAATGTAGATGTTATGCAGAATTTTGTATTTAATTACTATGAATAAAGGCTCTGAATTTTTGGAACATTACTTTTGGTTTTACATTTTAAAAAATGTGTGACATTTCATTCTTTAACACTCAAAATGTACTTTGCAATTTTAATCAAGATTGCTTAGTAAGTCTGCTATGATGTTTTAAATTTTAAAATATTAGCAGTTTGTTCTAAACTATTTTAATCCCATTTCATTAATACTGCCAGAGTTTTGTGATTAGTAAACAACATTGAAAAGAGAGATCCTTAGTTACAGAACAACTGCTTATAGGTAGTGGTGAAACATTATTTAATGTCCTGTAGTCCTCCTGTCGGAGAAGGCAGTGGCACCCCACTCCAGTACTCTTGCCTGGAAATTCCCATGGACAGAGGAGCCTGGTAGGCTACAGTCCATGGGGTCGCTAAGAGTCGGGCATGACTGAGTGACTTCCCTTTCACTTTTCACTTTCATGCGTTGGAGAAGGAAATGGCAACCCACTCTAGTGTTCTTGCCTGGAGAATCCCAGGGACAGAGGAGCCTAGTGGACTGCTGTCTGTGGGGTCGCACAGAGTCGGACACAACTGAAGCGACTTAGCAGCAGCAGCAGTCCTCCTGTATTGTTGTACTTCTCTCTCATTTTCTCTCTGTTCTCACTGACATGATAGAACAATTTGGATACCTTTTGCCTTCAGCTGCCTCAGATTTTGCTTTGGTTCCCTGAGTGTCATGAAGTGTGTTTGTGTCTTGCTCAATACTGCCTGCCTGTCAGTTGCTGGGCAGTTGCTGGGTTCTCTCTCGGCCTTGTATTGACCATCCTGCCTATTCCTGAATCTCTAGTGGAGAAACATAATTTTACCCTAGTTTGTGTCTTGTGTCGAAGTGTGGATGGCTGATTTTCTCTGGGGTGCTGATTTTCCTCTCTTGCTACTGGTTTCCTTAGCCAGGGAAGCTTTGGTGCTAGGCATACATATAAACGACAGACTACTGTGTTCTCATTCATCCTCGTGTGTCCTAAAATTCACTGTAGATGACATTCCTGGAAATTTATTTCTAATTATTAATAAGAATAATTATCATAGAGTAAAAACAAATTTGGGGTGGCCTTGGGCTTAGGATTCAAATAGATTTAATTCAGACATTCTTGATTGCTTTTACTTGCTTGTGATCTTAAAATAATTATAACTTCTTTGAAACTGCCATGTCTTCAGTAAAATGAATCTCCTATACTTATTTTTTTTTTTAATTTAATTTTATTTTTAAACTTTACATAATTATATTAGTTTTGCCAAATATCAAAAGATTATATGAGCTACCTAATGCAAAGAGCTAAGAGTCCTTCTTACTTTAGGACTTTATTCCCATGTCATTTAGCCTCAAGCTCCGTATCTTTAAAATGGGGATAGTAACATGTAGCATCATGTAACAGAGTTACTGAGCAAAGTGTGTGTGTGTGTCCAGTGAAAAACCTCTGAGTCCTCTGCTCAGGACATCAGTTAGGGCTAGGGTATCATCTAAGGCATGGGGTTCTCCTTTAAGCTCCTGTGGTTGTTGGCAGAATTGATCTTCCTTACAGCTGTAAAACTTAATGGCAGCTAGCTTTTTCAAGGACAGCTGGAGGAAGTCTATCTGACCCTGTTAAAAGGGCTCCCCTGATTAGATCAGGCCCACCCAAGATAACCTCCCTTTTAATTAACTCAAAGTCAATTGAATAGTAACCTCAATTTCATCTGCAAAGTCTGACCTTGTTATATAATGTGACTTAATCATGGGTTTAATATCCCAACATATTCACAGGCCTCTTCTGTGCTCTTGGGGAGAGGATTATTGAAGGTACATACATCAGGGTCTGGGCATCTTGGGGACCTACCTCAGCAAGGGAGTGGATTGGGAATGATCTACAGTCCTTAGTTTATAGAGTCCTGAACTTTTAACAGTTTTTGAAGAGTAACAGTTCAAAAGCTCAAGATAATTTTTTAAAAAATTTTACTTGACAGGTGAGTAAGAACTCCTAAGTAAAAATTACAAGATTGGAAATTCTAGAAGGAATTTTAGTTCGTATCTACGTAGTCAACAGTAGCAGTTCAAATTTTCTTGAGCACTTAGCACCTCTGAGGGATTGACAACCAAAAGTAAGAAGTAAATGGCCTAGGCTGGTAACTTTATTTCGTAGATGGGGGTCATGGGGCGGGGGGCGGTGGTCAACTGAAGGCCCCTGGGAGCCTGGTGGTTTGCTCAGTGTCAGCCCAGTGAGTGAGGGGTGGCAGTGAGCTGTCTCTTTCACCTACTGCCCTCCCCTTTGTCTCTCTGAGTACAGATCTACATTATTAAGAATTTTTCCTTAGTAATCTTAGTAACTTAGTTTCCTTAGTAACAGTGAAGGATGAACATTTAGTAAGCAGGTAAGACTAAACTTGAGTACTGTAGTTTGAAATCAGTCCCCTAAGCTGAGAAACTTACCCATGAAGCTTGTTAACATAGGAGGCTGTGTGTCACATCTTTTCAGGGAGACCCTTGTTCTCTCCTTAGCAATCATTTAGGACTCAGGTGAGCAGTTGAATTACAGCAGTCTCTTCATGTTCATAACGGGACTGAATCTTTCCAAAGGAACCTATGGAACTCAGACATGGAATTGACTGTGGTTCAGAGATACTTCAGAGAAGGCAATGGCACCCGACTCCAGTACTCTTGCCTGGAAAATCCCATGGACAGAGGAGCCTGGAAGGCTGCAGTCCATGGGGTCACTAAGGGTCAGACACGACTGAGTGACTTCACTTTCACTTTCACGCATCGGAGAAGGAAATGGCAACCCACCTCAGTGTTCTTGCCTGGAGAATCCCAGGGACGGGGAAGCCTGGTGGGCTGCCGTCTATGGGGTCACACAGAATCGGACACGATTGAAGTGACTTAGCAGCAGTAGCAGCAGCAGAGATACTTCTCTTTGAAGTAAACAGTCTTCTAACAGAACCACCAAAAAAGGTTATCCTAGGAATTCTAGTTTAAAAAAATTCTGTTAAGAGGACACTTTAAATTCAGTATTTTTTTTGTATTTTGATTCTTTTGAAGGAAATAAATGGAAAAATCTTAGAAATAAGTCATAGTTTATTGGTTGGCACCTATTCAAACCGTGTTATTGTCGTCTCACATTATATATTGGGTAAGTGAGAAGTGTTAGTCTCAGGCGTGCTGTGCTGCTAGTAGCCTTTGGGCATGAGTGGCTGTTGAGCAGCTGAAGTGTGACTAGCACAACTGAGGAGCTGAATTTGAAACTTTATTTAATGAATTTAAAGTTAAGTGAGTACATGTGGTTAGTGGCTGTCATATTGGACAGCACAGAGTATAGAATGTTTCTCTTGTCACAGCAAGTTCTTTTGAGCAGTGCTGGTGAAAAGTGAATGTGGTTTATAAGTTCATTTAATAAAGAGCCAACTAAATGAGTTTTAATATCCGTTCTGGTTCTCAAATTCTGTGCTTTGATTGTTTCCTTTAAATTACTTTAAATGCATTTTAATAGGATATGTAGGCTTATTTTATTAGTGAGTGTCTTAAGTTGCTCATCTTCCTGAATATATATTTTTACCTTTATGCACTGAAACCAGTTTTTATTATTGATTTAAAGGGAACTTAAGGTTTTTTAAGCATCACAGAATTCCCACTATTAAAAAAGTTAGAGGCACATGAAATTAATAAAGAATATTCCATTTATATTTTTAGCTCTCCAAAACCATTCCTTGAATGAATGTGCCTGCTGTCCCCATGAACATACTTATTTTTGGTTTGGCTTGATTTACTAATTTATCTCAAAAGTTAAATAACATCAAGTTTATTTAAAAATTCTTTCATGACCATTTAGTGACAATTCTTTAGTGTGATTATGAATAGAAAAGAAAATATTGAGAAATTTATTTGTGGTTATTATGAAAACGTGCTGTGGTCTATGTGCTTTTGTTTTATTTCCAACTCCGAAACTTCCTGGCTATTCTGGTTAGTTTTTATATGGCTTAAACAGATTTTTGTTTTAAGTTTTTCTTATGGAACATCTTTCTACAACATCTCGTTTGACCAAGTTAGATGTGATTTCCCAAAGGGCACCTGGCTTGAAAAAATTATTCATTCAGGGACTGACAGTGTCCAAATTTTAGGACCAAAAAACCCCAGAGAGGATGGGGAGGAGTGAAGTAAAAACTGTAATGTAGTTTTGAATTTTTAGTTTTCACTGTGGGTATATTTCAAAGGTGTCTATGTACGTTTTACTTTTAATACTCTGAATTAAGATGTGCAGTCTAAACAAGTTCATATTGACTACAGTTCAGGGATTTAAAGCATGTAAAACTTCTAGGAGCTTTGGCTTTATAAACCTTGTAATAACGAAGCTGTAAGAGTGCTACAGTCATTACTCATACTTTCTTATTTCCTCACAAGGAAGGCTTTATTGACTCTTCTTTCTGCAGCATACCTTATTTTAAATCTTGTTGAATTATGGTTATCAAATAGTGTTATAGCAAATAATCTTGTTTGGTTAATGTGCATGGAAGGCTAATTATGTGGCAGTAGAGTGCAAAGTATTGCAATTTTGTCTAAGATTGGAGAGGGCAAAGGTTAAATTGTTCCTTGAAAACATAAAGAAACAGAATAGAAAATGACCCTCAATACTATTCTCCGCCATCTTCATATAAGACATTATGTCAGTGAGATTCAGATAACTAAAAAGCCAAATGAAAGCATGTATAAAAATCTCCTCTATCTTTTAGTTTACCTTTTGTTAGATATTGGCAGGTTTGTTATAACTCAGTGGGTAGCTTCACCTGGAACATAGAATTTATTGGCTGTGATTTGTTATGTTGTTTTAGTAGCAGCCTCAGGGTTTCAAATATACATTTTTACTTATCACAGCCTATCTTCAACTTTTATTATACCACTTCACAGGTACTGTAAGAACCTTAGAGTAGTATACTGTTTTCTCACCTTGGGCTTTTTTGCTATTATTGTCGTAGGTTTAATTACCTACTTAAACATTTTATTTACCCTCCATTTGATGGATATTTGGGCTTCCCTGGTGGCTCAGATGGTAAAGAATTCACCTGCAATGCAGGAGACCTGGGTTCAATCCCTGGGTTGGGAAGATCCCCTGGAGGGAGGGCATGGCAACCCACTCCAGTATTCTTGCCTGGAGAATCCCCATGGACAGGGGAGCACTTTTTGGTTATTATGAATACTTCTGCAAGGAACAGTCATGTGTGAGTCTTTCTGTAGACATGTTTTCATTTCTCTTGGGTAGTTACCTACTAGTGGAATTTTGCTAGGTCGTTTGGTAAATTTCTGTTTTAACAATGTGAGAAAGTGCTAAGCTGGTTTCCAAAGTAGCTGTATACCATTTTACATTTCTGCCAGCAGCATTCTTCTTCACATCCTCACCAGCGAGTATGTGCTTTCTCTTCTTTGTAGCTCTTCTTGTGACTGGGGTTTTAATTTGTGTTTCCCTAATTGCTAAGGATATTGGACCTCTTTTTATGTGGCATTGACCATTTGTATACCTTCTTTAGGGGAAATGTCTATTCAAATCTTTTGTCATTTTTAAATTGAATTTATTTTGTCTTATTGAGTTTTTGAATTCTTTATATATCCTGGCTATCAGATATATCATCTCTATCAGATATAACTGGTAGATATTTTCTGACAGTCTGTGGTTTATATTTTCACTTTCTTAAAAGTATCTTTTGAAGACTCCCTCCCTCAAAGCCTTTAATTTTACTGAAGTTCAGTTTATCATTTTTAAAATCACTTGTAGTTTATGTGTGAAGTGTATGATTGATTCATTTTTGATAGATATTTTCACTGAATATAGAATTCTGGTTTGACAGTAGTTTTCTTTCAGTACTCTGAAGATATTCCTTGTTGTCTTCTGGCTTCCATTCTGTCTTGTTCTTTACATAACATGTGGATGTGGGGGGTGTGTGTGTGTGTACCCTGTTGTTCCCCACCCCCCAGCCCCCTTAAGATTATCAACTGGGTTTAGGCAGTTTGATCATGGTATGACTGTAGTCATATGTATAACTCTGTGGCTGTAGTTTTATTTGTCTTTTGCTTGGAGTTCATTGACTATTTTGAATCGGTGTGTTTACAGTTCATCAAATTTGGAAACTTTTCAGCCATTTTCTGCCTCAAAACTAACACTGAGAGAATATTATTTCTTCCATAAATTTTGCTATTGTCTTTGAGTTTTACTAAGTAAACATGTGCTAGACATCATTTTAGTGTTGTTTTTAAAGAAACACCAACGTCCCAGTATATAGTATAGAACCCAGTTCTTCACCATGAAAAATCTTCATTCTTCTGCAATACAAATATTAAAGACTGTTTTGTGTCATTATGTAAAAAGTTATTTTCACTGTGCTACTTTATTAGATGGATCTTTACTTAAAATCCTATTTAGTTCCTTGGTAGGAGTATCTTCATTAATATAATTCAAAAAAGAATTTGAGAGTTTTGTTAATTTAGAAAAGAACCATTTCCTTTGGAGAATCATAAGTTCTACCCTCCAGTAGGATATATTTAAATGCGATATATTATTTTTTCCAGCTACACATTTTTTTCAGACTTTCTTATAATAGCAGAATCAAACTGTTATTCTATTTTCTCCAAATCTCTCTCCATTTTTTATGCAGATGGCAGCTGACTCAAATGTACATGATAGTACATTTACATTTTTAAGTTAAAAGTAAACCTTTTTTTTTTTTTTTGCTGTTGAATTGCTTAATGAATGACAGATTTAAATGCCTTCAGTGCTTATGTCTTAGTTTGTAAAATGAATAATCCTGAAAGCTAGTAGTGTTAATGATATTACCTGATTGTGATTTTAAAATTTTACTTTTGTAGTTCTGTCAATACTGTTTCCATATTTATCTGCTTAGAGTATCATTTGAAAATTCTTGATTAAGGGATCCCAACTTTTCAGAGATAATTTATGTTATGATAAAACGCACATCTAAAGTAACTGCTGAAATGCCTATTAGTGAAAGTCACTCAGTTGTGTCTGACTCTTTGCGACCCCATGGACTATGCAGCCCGTGAAATTTTCCAGGCCAGAATACTGGAGTGGGCCTTTCTCTTCTCCAGGGGATCTTCCCAACCCAGGGATCAAACCCAGGTCTCCCACACTGCAGGCAGATTCTTTACCCAGCTGAGCCACAAGGGAAGCCCTCTGAAATGCCTAGTGGAAAACTTTCATCCTTTCTAGGTCAAGTTCCCATGAATCCTGTTTCCCCTATACAGAATATGCTGTTGGACAAACTGACTCAGATGTATACTCTCCATGTCCTGCCACGGGGAGAAACTACCCAGCCCACTGGCAGGTGTGGGAGGCCAGGACGCTGCTACTCATTTGCTTTGCTGATGAGGGTATTAGAAATTGCTCCTTGTTCTACCTGAATTTGAGTTTGGTAATGGTCCAGGAACTTTAGAGATTTGCATGAAGTACACACATGGATTATTTTTAGTCAGTTGGTTCTTCCTTTTACATGCTGAATGCAATGTAGCTTCTCTTTCTTCTTCTTCTTTTTTTTTTTAACCACCCAAGTTAAAGGACTCTAAAGAAACTATCTGTAAAAGTTTAGTATTTCTCGTTAAACATTCATCAAAATGTCTTATAATGCTTAGATCCGTAATTATAGTGTTGTAATTTGACTAGTATATCTGGGAAAGAATAGAGCTCCTTTTTATGTGCCAGGCACAGTACTGATTATTGGGGTGAAATTCATGGTGCCTTCCCTTGAGGGGGTGTCCAGTTGACTGGCAGAGACACTCCCTGCAGTGGTGCTGTGGAATGAACTCGGTGCTGTTGTCTGAGGTTCTGGAGGAGTCCCCGTGAGGGTCACTGTGCAGCTGAGGGAAGGCCTTTCAGACGGTGGAGAGGGCCTGCCCTACGCAGCAGTGTGGAACCTGCACATGGCAGAGGGGGCAGTAGTTTTCCATATGCCAGTAGCTGAGATTTTAGCTTGAAGCACTGAAGAGACTTCAACTTGTAAAGTAGTGCATAGATCTTGGTTGATGGTTTTTGAGAAAATTCCTTTCATTTTTTAAGGCAGGATCTCAGAATTTAAATCATATTCATTCACTGGAAGAAACAATTTCATGGTAAATCTACTCAGTATTTATCTTGATATTTGCATTTTGGTATAGAACTCTGTCATCCTGGCAGTTGAGTGAAGCCACTGTCCTTATTTTTAATTCATGACTCAGCAGAAAAATCAAAAGGTGTCTAATATCTCAAGACTTCTAGCGAGCATCCTCTCCTGTGTAACCCTGTGTATAATGCCTGTGCTGTCCTGACTGTGAGGACCCATACGGCTCTTTCTTTAAGATCACCCTCACACCCACTTTACCTATGGATGTGCAGGGCGGGCGAATTTTGTCTTGGTTGAGTTTGGTTTTATTGAGGGGTGGTAAAAGCAGGGACTCCATGGACGTGAACTTAAGCAAACTTCGGGAGATGGTGAGGGACAGGGAGGCCTTGCATGTTGCAGTCCATGGGATCACAGAGTCAGACACGACTGGGGAACTGAACAAAAACAGAAGTGGGGAAGGGGAGGTCGTTAATGGCCTAGTTAACTGAAATTAGGAAATGGACAGTGTCTGCCTTTCTTCATGTCTGGTGTATAGAATAAAACATGAGAAAACTGAGTTAAAGGCACATATCTGTCCCTTTTTCAGTTTTCAAAAATAGACAAAATTTAGAAAAGTATAACTCATGGGTGACATTAAAAAGTCAAACAAAACTCTTTTTTATAGAAAATTTATATATGTCTATATATCCTTAAATTCATATTCATACAATCGTTAATATATGTTATTTTTCAAATTCTTCAATTTGGTATCTTTTAATGATCTTTGAGTAGATGACGATTATAGATTGCTTTACACCCTCTCTTTCCCACTCTTCATCACCCTCCCAATGTAATTATATCTTGACTTTTGGTTAAGCTAATGTTACTGTTTTCATTATTGTTTCTTTTAAAGTACTGCCCATATTAAGATAAACAGTATTCTATACTATAATTACACTTTCTTGGATGACTTTTAGTGTTGCCTGGAGTTAAAATTTGCCTCATTTTTTCCTCATAGTTTGTTTTCTTGGAACATTCAACTAGATCTTTCCTCATACTCCAACAGCTCAGCCCTAAGACAGTTTTCCGTACTGTCGTACCTGTCAGATAATTTTTAAAAAAACATATTTACTTATTTATTTTTAAATTTCTGATTGCACTGGGTCTTAGTTGCTTTTGCACAGGCTTTCCCTAGTTGCAGTGAGCAGGGGCTACTGTTTGGTGGTGCGCGGGCTGCTCTCTCTGGTGGCTCCTCTTGCTCTGGAGCACAGGCTCTAGGGTGAGCAGGCTTCAATAGTTGTGGCCCACAGGCTAGTTGCTCTGAGGCATATGGAATCTTCCTGGACTGGGGATAGAACCTGTGTCCCCTGCGTTGGCAAATGGGTTCTTATCCACTGTGCCACCAAGATAGTCCCAGATACTTTTTTTGCAATGCCATTTGTTTTCCTCCCAAGAGACTTAGAATTTTCAGTCTCCTATCCCAGTTGGAAGTGGTTGTTACTTTTAGATGTACACAGCTGTCTCCTGGGATTTCCCTTCTTTATTTTTCTGACTCTTCTCTTAGCCTCTTATATATATGGATCTTCTGTTTCATGAATCACTTACTTGATTGTTCAGTCTTCAGTAGCTTCCTGAGAAAGTGTGCTTGGGAGGTAGAACTTTCAGACTTCATTTTTTAAAGTTACCTTTGGTATACCCTCACATTTAAATTGTTTGGTTAGGCTAGACAAAAATAATCTAGGAATGGTATATAATTTTCTCTAAATTAAAAAAATAAAACCTAACTTTTGATATATTGCCTTCACACATTTTGTGTTTCTATTGAAAAATTTGATGCTGTTTTGATGAGTGGTCCTTTCTTCATGTGTTCCTACTCCCCCGTACCTTCCAGGTGCTATAGGATTTTCACCCATGTTCTAAAATAACAAAGTATATTTCTTTGGATTTTTATTGTTCTTCACTGTGCTGGACACTGAGTTTCTACTAGTCTTCATTTCTGGGCAATTATGAGATTTATTTGATGATTTCTTTCTCTCCCTTTAGCTGTTTCTGAAACGCCTGTTTGTTGGATTTGGAAACTAGATTGATCTTTTCTTTCTTCTACTGATTTTTCCATTTCTTTATTGTTTTCTAAGTGGTAACATTGACTTTACTTACAACCTGATTATTATTTTTTTATATTTTTATTTCAAGGTGTTTATACTTTGTATCTTTTTATAGCATCCTTTATTTCATGGATGCAATATCTTTTTATTCCTCTTTGAAACAGAATGCTATTTATTTTAAAAAGTTTCTTCTATTCCTGTATTGTCTCTGTTTCTTCTTCTTCTTCTTTTTTTTTTTTATAATGTCTCTTACGCCAGAGGCTTCACTCAATAGTGTTCATATTCGAACTGCTAATGGGAAGCTCTCATGTGAGCTGGACTTGTGGACTGACAGGCGTTGCTTTGGGCCACCTTGTTGTCAGCCAGCTTTCTCCCTGGGGACTTCTCAGGTTCATGTGTGAAAGTATTTTTCTCTGGAGTTCATAGTTGATTTTTTCTGGGGAGGTACCTATAGTCTTCTGCTTGGAGAGATGGTGAGTGATGTTTACACTTGGATGCTGATGTTCTGGAGCTGGATTAGGGAAGGGGTTCAGGTCTCAGCATTCAGTACTTATTTCATTCCAGCATGTTGCCATCTCCTAGGCTGTCTCCTTCCTGGGAGCCCTGAACATTTCTTGTTCCATATCTACAGACACTCTCCCTTATCTAATGGGGATGCTATGTAATGGTTTGATGCTTTGGCTTTACGGACTTTCAATTAATTACCTTGGTTTTAGCTTGGTGATCCCAGTTCTCGACTTTTCCAGGTTGTGCAGGCCATCCTGGCTTATTCTTTATTAATAGCCTACTTCTTGTGCCCCTCAGATGTTTAAGATTGGCCTTCCTTCTCTCTAAATTGTTTCTCATTCGTCCTTTTGCTTTTTTATCAGCATGTATTGTTGGTAATATAATATTCTTTCAATTTAACAGATCCCCCCAAAACCTCATTTTATTAAAGCAGCTGTTTTATTATCTCTCACTGTTTCTTTGGGTCAGGAATTCAGGAAGGGTGAGGTTTTGGCCAGGGATCTCTCATGTGGTTGCAGACGAGGTATTGGCTGGATTTGGGAGGAGGGCAAAGAGAAGCTGGTGGTTGGCTGGCTGTCTCTTTGTGATATGTCAAAACAAAAGCTTAGACACAGGAAAACGTGTAGCGTGTAGCCTGGCAGTGCTACGGGAGTAGTATGGCCTCGCTCCAGAACTAGGAGGAAGCCATGGGAGATGGGCCCATTAGCTTAACCATCCCGAAACTCAGGCTCTTTTGTGTCTCAACCTTCTTTTGTGTCTTTTCAAATTTCCACTTGAATCTTCTCTCAAAATACAATTTTAAGATTCTTACTTTTGTCCCACAGGGCTCTGACTCTGCACTTTTAAAGGTACCTGAACAGGACTGTGGAAGAAAGGGAGTTCTGGATAAATGAAAAATGCTCAAAACAGTTATTTTCCAAATTGGAATTTGGATCTCTTTGGACCTCTTTGGTGTCTGCTGGCATTTTAGGAATTCTCTAGGGTGTGTCATAATGATTTGATGTTACTGGAAAGTAAAGTGAGGAAAAGCAGCTCTCCCTGAATTCTTTGGAGAAAGTTCCAGGAAGTGAAGCAGCGGGTGGTGGAGGTGCTCCATAGAAGCTCTTGTGCATGAAGCTTCAACACAGATCTGGAAAGAAGTCAGAAAATTTAGCTCATAAAGAAACAGTGTGTGTTTCAGAGACTGACTCCTTTTGCAAGGAAAGACTTTTGTTTCCAAATGAAACAGTAGATTATTATTAAACACTGCTTTATTTCTTAAAAAAGTTCTTACGAAAAGAAAGCATGCATGTATTTTAAACATTTTGAGAGTCAGGCTGTTGCTGTTAAGAGCACCCCATAACATTTTTTATTGATAGCAGTCTTTGAAAGAAAGAAGAGCAAAGAGAAGTGAGAATATTGTGGTGTGGTTCTGTAAAAATTGCTAAAATTATTCAAAATTGATAGTTTTTGGATTGTCCCTTTATAAAATCAATGTAATATCTCCTGCCCTTGATAAAGCCTAACTGGCAAAATCTTATTTAGTGTTTGTATATAGAGTGTAAGATCAGATCAGTCGCTCAGTCGTGTCCAACGCTTTGCGACCCCATGAATCGCAGCACGCCAGGCCTCCCTGTCCATCACCAACTCTAGGAGTTCACTGAGACTCAGGTCCATCGAGTCAGTGATGCCATCCAGCCATCTCATCCTCTGTCATCCCCTTCTCCTCCTGCCCCAAGTCCCTCCCAGCATCAGTCTTTTCCAATGAGTCAACTCTTCGCATGAGGTGGCCAAAGTACTGGAGTTTCAGCTTCAGCATCATTCCTTCAAAAGAAATCCCAGGGCTGATCTCCTTCAGAATGGACTGGTTGGATCTCCTTGCAGTCCAAGGGACTCTCAAGAGTCTTCTCCAACACCACACTTCAAAAGCATAAATTCTTCGGCGCTCAGCTTTCTTCAGTCCAACTCTCACATCCATACATGACCACAGGAAAAACCATAGCCTTGACTAGATGGACCTTTGTTGGCAAAGTAATGTCTCTGCTTTTGAATATGCTATCTAGGTTGGTCATAACTTTCCTTCCAAGGAGTAAGCGTCTTTTAATTTCACGGCTGCAGTCACCATCTGTAGTGATTTTGGAGCCCAGAAAAATAAAGTCTGACACTGTTTCCACTGTTTCCCCATCTGTTTTCCATGAAGTGGTGGGACCGGATGCCATGATCTTCGTTTTCTGTATGTTGAGCTTTAAGCCAACTTTTTCATTCTCCACTTTCACTTTCATCAAGAGGCTTTTGAGTTCCTCTTCACTTTCTGCCATAAGGGTGGTGTCATCTGCATATCTGAGGTTATTGATATTTCTCCCAGCAATCTTGATTCCAGCTTGTGTTTCTTCCAGCCCAGCGTTTCTCATGATGTACTCTGCATATAAGTTAAATAAGCAGGGTGACAATATATAGCCTTGACGTACTCCTTTTCCTATTTGGAACCAGTCTGTTGTTCCTTGTCCAGTTCTAACTGTTGCTTCCTGACCTGCATATAGGTTTCTCAGGAGGCATGTCACGTGGTCTGGTATTCCCATCTTTTTCAGAATTTTCCACAGTTTATTGTGATCCACACAGTCAAAGGCTTTGGCATAGTCAATAAAGCAGAAATAGATGTTTTTCTGGAACTCTCTTGCATTTTCGATGATCCAGTGGATGTTGGCAATTTGATCTCTGGTTCCTCTGCCCTTTCTAAGACCAGCTTGAACATCAGGAAGTTCACGGTTCACATATTGCTGAAGCCTGGCTTGGAGAATTTTGAGCATTACTTTACTAGCGTGTGAGATGAGTGCAATTGTGCGGTAGTTTTGAAAACTGACCTTTTCCAGTCCTGTGGCCACTGCTGAGTTTTCCAAAATTGCTGGCATATTGAGTGCAGCACTTTCACAGCATCATCTTTCAGGATTTGGAATAGCTCAACTGGAATTCCATCACCTCCACTAGCTTTGTTCGTAGCGATGCTTTCTAAGGCCCACTTGACTTCACATTCCAGAATGTCTGGCTCTAGGCCAGTGATCACACCATCGTGTTTATCTGGGTTGTGAAGATCTTTTTGTTCAGTTCTTCTGTGTATTCTTGCCACCTCTTCTTAATATCTTCTGCTTCTGTTAGGTCCATACCATTTCTGTCCTTTATCGAACTCATCTTTGCATGAAATGTTCCTTTGGTATCTCTGATTTTCTTGAAGAGATCCCTAGTCTTTCCCATTCTGTTGTTTTCCTCTATTCCTTTGCATTGATTGCTGAAGAAGGCTTTCTTATCTCTTCTTGCTGTTCTTTGGAACTCTGCATTCAGGTGCTTATATCTTTCCTTTTCTCCTTTGCTTTTCGCTTCTCTTTTTTTCACAGCTATTAGTAAGGCCTCCCCAGGCAGCCATTTTGCTTTTTTGCATTTCTTTTTTATGGGAATGGTCTTGATCCCTGTCTCCTGTACAATGTCACGAACCTCATTCCATAGTTCATCAGGCACTCTATCTATCAGATCTAGGCCCTTAAATCTATTTCTCACTTCCACTGTATAAGCAGGGCAAAGACTAATAGAGTTTTGCCAAGAAAATGCACTGGTCATAACAAACACCCTCTTCCAACAACACAAGAGAAGACTCTATACATGGACATCACCAGATGGTCAACAGCGAAATCAGATTGATTATATTCTTTGCAGCCAAAGATGGAGAAGCTCTATACAGTCAGCAAAAACAAGACCAGGAGCTGACTGTGGCTCAGACCATGAACTCCTTATTGCCAAATTCAGACTTAAATTGAAGAAAGTAGGGAAAACCACTAGACCATTCAGGTATGACCTAAATCAAATCCCTTATGATATAGAGTGTAAAGAAAGGTTTTTAATTCAGAGTGAGTGTTCCTGTTCAAAAGACAATACATGAATCTGAAAGAAGTAAATCTTTAAATCTGAATTGCAAGGCTGTCTGCTCATATTTAATTGACACATGTTTAAACATGGTTTGTAATGGATCATTTGCCATTTAACTGGCATTAACGACCTCAGTTAACTCCTGTTTTTATATTACATTACATGTTTTTTTTGTGTTAATTTACTTTAGTATTCAGCTTCCTATAGACATAAAAGTTTTTATAGACATAAACAATTACTGTGTCTTGAATCTTGCTCTTTTTATTATCAAAACTTTTGCATATGCTTTTTATATAGTCTGAGAACATGAACCATATTGATAATAAAACTTAAACATCTGCACACTGTTGCAGAACTTAATTCTGTAAGAGAACTCCGACCAAAGTGTCCTGATACTGTTCCAATCATCCTGAGAAATTTGTGTCCTGCCTTTCACCTTGAATCAGCCCCCAGAAACTGATTTGCTCACTAAAGGGAAGCCAAAACAGAACCTTTGCAGCTTTCATTTTGAGAGGAGATATCCCATTGTACCAGGTAATTTCAGTACTAGTATTCTTACCTCCTGCTATTTTTCTTTCAATTTTTATCAGCTTCTACCAAATTTCCTTTGCTTGCCAGGCTTTTGTCTTTGATGTGTCAAGATTCAAACTGGTTGGGGAGGAGAGCGCTGAAGGCTGTCTAGCCCTTCCTTTCAGAGTTAACTTGAATTACTCATCTACCCTCAGGTGTCATGGTTTCAGGGCTGGATTTTGTTAGCCACCCTCACCTTTCTCTCATCTTCTTAAACTAGTCAAGTGAGCAAACCTGTGTGGGATGTCATTGCATTTCTACTCATTAGGAGACACTCCCTTTCTCTCTCAAACAAGTTCATCACTGAATTTTATCAAACACAAACTTTTGTCTCAGTTCTAATTTGTGTTTAATGAAAAGATTTTTATAGTTCCAAGTTTGCTTGACTATTTCTAAGCATTATTCAAAGTGTAAACCTTCTGCTAACTAACATTATCTACAGACGAGTGAGCCAGGACTGGATGTTTAGACTCTTAGGTTTGAATTTGACTCTGCTACTAACTTGTGCAAATTGTCTGATTTCTTTGTGCTTCAGTTTCCTTGCCTGTCAAATGGTACAATAATACCTTTATGTTAGCTTAAGATTAACATGTAAGGCACTGCTCAACACAGCAGTTACTCAGTAATTAACTAGCTGTTGCTGTTCCTATTATTATTATTATTAAAGACTCTTTTACACTGACTGCAGTCAACTTTATTTCTTTAAAGCTAGAGCTACCATTTTTGAAAGGTTTCTGTTAGCATAACAGTAGTAAAAATGATTTAAAAGATTAAAGCACAAACTGCTGGAAATTCCCTTGTAATTCTGTAGTTAAGACTGTACTTTCACTGCTGAGGATCCAGGTTTGATCCCTGGTTGGGGAAACTTAAGATTCCACAAGCCTTAAAAACCCAAAAAACAAAACCAAACATCCCTCCCCTCCCCCTGCACAAACTGTTTACTCACTGGAAGTAATTTTTAAAACACTAGAAAATATAAAAGGGATGGTGGATACTTGGCTTTCTTCCATTCCAGAGAGATAGTTGAATACAGCTAAGAAATTTATCTATTTCCTGAAATAGAGGAAAACAACAGAATGGGAAAGACTAGAGATCTCTTCAAGAAAATTAGAGCTACCAAGGGAACATTTCATGCAAAGATGGGCTCAATAAAGGACAGAAATGATACGGACCTAACAGAAGCAGAAGATATTAAGAAGAGGTGGCAAGAATACACAGAAGAACTGTACAAAAAAGCTCTTCACGACCCAGATAAGCACGATGGTGTGATCACTGGCCTAGAGCCATACATCCTGGAATGTGAAGTCCAGTGGGCCTTAGAAAGCATCACTACGTACGAACAAAGCTAGTGGAGGTGATGGAATTCCAGTTGAGCTATTCCAAATCCTGAAAGATGATGCTGTGAAAGTGCTGCACTCAATATGCCAGCAATTTTGGAAAACTCAGCAGTGGCCACAGGACTGGAAAAGGTCAGTTTTCATTCCAATCCAAAGAAAGGCAATGCCAAAGAATGCTCAAACTACTGCATAATTGCACTCATCTCACACGCTAGTAAAGTAATGCTCAAAATTCTCCAAGCCAGGCTTCAGCAATACGTGAACCGTGAACTTCCAGATGTTCAAGCTGGTTTTAGAAAAGGCAGAGGAACCAGAGATCAAATTGCCAACATCTGCTGGATCATGGAAAAAGCAAGAGAGTTCCAGAAAAACATCTATTTCTGCTTTATTCACTATGCCAAAGCCTTTAACTGCGTGGATCACAATAAACTGTGGAAAGTTCTGAAAGAGATGGGAATACCAGACCACCTGATCTGCCTCTTGAGAAATTTGTATGCAGGTCAGGAAGCAACAGTTAGAACTGGACATGAAACAACAGACTGGTTGGAAAAGGAGTTCGTCAAGGCTGTATATTGTCACCCTGCATATTTAAGTTATATGCAGAGTACATCATGGGAAACACTGGGCTGGAGGAAGCACAAGCTGGAATCAAGATTGCCAGGAGAAATAATCACCTCAGATATGCAGATGACACCACCCTTATGGCAGAAAGTGAAGAGGAACTCAAAAGCCTCTTGATGAAAGTGAAAGTGGAGAGTGTAGAAGTTGGCTTCAAGCTCAACATATAGAAAACGAAGATCATGGCATCTGGTCCCATCACTTCATGGGAAACAGATGGGGAAACAGTGGAAACAGTGTCAGACTTTACTTTTTTGGGCTCCAAAATCACTGCAGATGGTGACTGCAGCCATGAAATTAAAAGATGCTTACTCCTTGGAGGGAAAGTTATGACCAACCTAGATAGCATATTCAAAAGCAGAGGCATTACTTTGCTAACAAAGGTCCGTCTAGTCAAGGCTATGGTTTTTCCAGTGGTCATGTGTGGATGTGAGAGTTGGACTGTGAAGAAAGCTGAGCACCGAAAAATTGATGCTTTTGAACTGTGGTGTTGGAGAAGTCTCTTGAGAGTCCCTTGGACTACAAGGAGATCCAACCAGTCCATTCTAAAGGAGATCAGTCCTGGGTGTTCTTTGGAAGGAATGATGCTAAAGCTCAAACTCCAGTACTTTGGCCACCTCATTGCAAAGAGTTGACTTGTTGGCAAAGACTCTGATGCTGGGAGGGATTGGGGGCAAGAGGAGAAGGGGATGACAGAGGATGAGATGGCTGGATGGTATCACCGACTCGATGGACGTGAGTTTGAGTAGACTCCCGTAGTTGGTGATGGACAGGGAGGCCTGGTGTACTGCAATTCATGGGGTCGCAAAGAGTCAGACATGGCTGAGCGACTGAACTGAACTGAATTGAATCTTCAGGGACTACAAGTTTTTGGAAGTTTTCATAGCTGAACTACACAGAGCCAGTGCATAATCTGAAGAAATTCTGAAGTTTTACTCCTGGTGGATTGTCATTTAGTAAGGATTCTTGAGTCACAGACATTTGGGTTTTAATCCCAGGTTGCCCACTTAGCAGCTGTATGACTATGGCCAATTTACTTAGTATCTCTAAACATCTCTAAACCTACGTTTCCTCATTTCCTGGGCTGTAAAATGCAGATGATAGCTCATGTCATGGCTGGTCTGAGGAGGCGGTGAGATAACGTCTGCCATTCTCTTACTAGTATGCACACAGAAAAGATGCTCGGTCAAGAGAGGTGGTGGTCACAGCTGTAGACGTAATCGTATTTCTTGTCATTTCGCATTATGTCAAGAATCTTCTCTATTGCTGCCATGTGGGGTATAGTACTAAGAAACAGTGATCTAATATATAATCAGAGACACCTAAGCTTGTAGTTTATACCATTGGTATGATTCTTGCCAGTTAATTTGTTTTTTTTTTTTAAACTTTACAGTGAGTAGTGTAACATTCTTACACTAAAAGTATTTCTTTAACTTTGAATCAGTGAGCACTTAAAGAGCATGTGCTGTCTTGCCAGGCCCTGGGCTTACCGTTCTGGAGTGCAAACACAAACAGGATGTGGCTTTGGTCCTTCGAGAACTTAATCTAGTGAATTGTAGAATCAGTGAACTGGATAGAGAGCCAAGGCAGATTTTTTTAACTTTTTAATTCATTTTATGTTTTTGCTCTTTTGCCCTTATTGACCATAATTAGGTATCATGGCTAATCATATTTTACAGCCAAGATGATTAATAATTATACTAATAGTGATAACAACAGCTAACAGTGATTGAAGGTTTCCTTATGAGCCAGGCACTTTTGCAAGCATTTTATATATATTGACTCATTCTCATTTTCACAACATTCCTGTGAGGACTGTTATTAGATAAATAGATAGATAAATAGTGAAGTCGCTCAGTCGTGTCCGACTCTTTGTGACCCCATGGACAGTAGCCAACCAGGCTTCTCCATCCATGGGATTTTCCAGACAAGAATACTGGAGTGGGTTGCCATTAGCACTATTTTATTTTCAGGCTCTGAGGAGCAGTAAGGAGGAGGAGGGATAGGCTAACCCATTCCAGTTTTCTTGGGCCTCTGTGGTGACTCAGACGGTAAAGAATCCACCTGCAATGCGGGAGACCTGGGTTTGATCCCTGGGTAGGCAGGATGCCCTGGAGAAAGGAACAGTTACCCACTCCATTGTTCTTGCCTGGAGAATTCCGTGGACAGAGAAGCCTGGCAGGCTGCAATCTTTGGGGTCACAAAGAGTCAGACATGACTGAGAGACTTTCACTTTCACATCACATCAAGACATAAATGTCAGGGTCAGCATTTGAACCCTGGCAGTGTACTTTTGCTTGGAAAATCCCATGGATGGAGGAGCCTGGTAGGCTGCAGTCCATGGGGTCGCTAAGAGTCGGACACGACTGAGAGACTTCACTTTCACTTTTCACTTTCATGCACTGGAGAAGGAAACGGCAACCCAGTCCAGTGTTCTTGCCTGGAGAATCCCAGGGACGGGGGAGCCTGGTGGGCTGCTGTCTATGGGGTCGCACAGAGTCGGACACGACTGAAGCGACTTAGCAGCAGCAGCAGCTGCAGCAGCAGCAGTGTAGCCCCACAGAACCTACTATGCTGGCCTGTAGTGATATTCATGAGGAAATGAGGGTTCACCTATATATTAATCTAGGATTGTTGACAATATTGCAGCAATTTAGAATTAGAGAAATCTACATTTCTTATATCCATCTTGAGTTTCAAAAATTTAAAGTATACTTTCATGAATACAGTATCAGAATATTGGCTCTCAACTTAATCAAGAATAATTGAAACTTAATGTTTTCATAAACATAAACAGTAATTTTTATAAATGTCCTGATTCCCCCTCCCACAAACATTTTTGATAGTTCAGAACTTCTGTTGAAATTGGGTGCAGTAATTGTAAACTGCTCTTTATTTTTTCCTTAATTTGCTCCTTACGGATATGTTTAAGTATAGATGTTTAAATTCTTAATACTAAAAATTATCCAAAAATGTGTAACAAAGTTGTTATCCTAATTTAGTAACAAAGCAATATTTTAAGACTCATCAACAAAGTTACAAAGATACATCCCTTTGGTTGTGAACAACAATTGAAACATAGTTTCTTAATTTTTCTGAAAAAATGAAATATTTCATATGTGTTAGGTAGTATAATATGTAATATTTTAACATATAATAACTGTACAGATAATATATAAATGTTATTTGTTCTAAGCTTACCTTTTTGCTTTGGGTTTATGATTTTTCAGCTGTAAACAGTTAGTTACACATGTAGACACAAGCATACTTGTGTTTGTGTAGCCCTTCATTTAGGAAAGCCATTTGGTCCCATGGCAGTTTCTGTTTCTCCTTTTTAAGTTTGCATGTTCAAGGGGAAAAAAAAATCTGACTGAACAAAAAACGTTATATATTAATATCATGTTTTAAATGTTCCTTCCTACTTGTTCAAAATCATTTAAAAATTAATATCATAATTTAAAAATGAAAAGCCAGTTACTTTTGTTTTATTTTCACAGCCATAGAATGTAGAGTATGATTAGTTTATTTTCAGCAATTCTCCAGCTTTGTTCTAAATACGTTTTCCACTTTGGTGTGCCTCTTTGTGCATCCTCTGTTTGTTTTCCTTATCAGAAAATGAGCCGAGTGAACAGAAGGACAGAAGGCCAGCACCAGGGCCTTTCCTTCTGGAGCGGGAGGTTTTCAGCATGGGCTCCCATCTGTTGGGCTTGTTCACTGATAAAAACTTGGAGTAGCTGTCTTGGCTCCCCAGACATGGCCTGTTTCTGCCGAGAGGCCACTGGACTTTGGAGAGTTGTTGGCTTAGCTGTAGGCAAGTCCTCTTAGGCTTCTAGGCACCACAGTGATGCGGTGGTACAAAGGTTAAGACCAGGTATACGTCTTGAATGAGCCACCAACTACAGAAAGGATGGTGGGGAACATTCTTCTGGTAGTCAAGTTTATGCATTAGATTAGGAAAAACAAAAACTAACCACGATTGAGAAAACAGGACTCAGTGAACTAAAAAGACACACCTTATTAATAGATCTAAAATTCAAATGCCTCCTGTAGAGAATTGAGATTTACTCAATGGTGGGTGTTCTGATTGTAACAAAAGGTAGGGGAGATTTCTTTCTATCCTCAGACTTTTATCAGAATTATTCTTTTAGACACACAGTGTGGTGATCTGGACACAAACATTTCCTGTTTTATGAAACATTTGTGTTACTTCATTTTATATTAGTTTGTAGACAGATATGTTACTTGGATATAAAAATATTTTAGACCTTTAAGGTCTTACTATTATATCTTTCTAATTTCTCAAAAATATTGATTCTTCCAGGTGGCTGTAGTGAAGTTATGTGTACCTAATGACAGTAGCAAGGCTGCTTTTGTATCAGTACAACTCTTCCAACATTCAAAAATTTTCTGAGTGCAATAGAAATAATATTTATTCTGACAAGCTTTGATTGGAACCATTGCTGTTTCATAAAGAATAGAAACAAAAAGTTTGTGTTTTTTTAAAAACAGTCTATTGACTTTTGATGATTAGCTTTTGAATTTGTGTTGATAAACATGTAGACGATACATTCTAAAATTTGTAAAAATCAGATTCAAATTTCAAAAGTTATCTCTCTATATTTCTTGGACCAATTATTTACTGAATAGCTAATGTTGTCATTGAATGACACTTATTCAAATTATAAAATCAATATTTATTAAATGTCCTAGGTTGACAAAAGGCTGTTGATTACAAAGGAATGAAATTTGGTGTGTAGAAATAGAGTTCTGTGTTTCCACTGTTGGGAAACTTTCGTTCATGCATTTCTGTTTTTGCTTTTTCTAAAAGTATTATTTGAGAATATTCGACACAATGACAGTGGAAGAAGAGACTTATTTTAATTATTTATTTTCTCTTTATGACTTATTTGACTTAAGGAATTGAATGACTCACTCCTTTACTTTTGTTCAGAGTATTGTAAAGACAGGAACTCTGCTCATTATGTATGTTGGTCCACTTTCCCTTTTAATAACATGTTGACTTACATGTAGGTGATAGGTGGTCTTAATGCAGAATGCACCAGTGGGCTTTCAACGTATAATAATAGCAGTTTGACTCCAAAGAATGCCTGTGGTTGCTTATATATGTGCAGAAGAGTTTATGGGGTACATTTATTGATTTGCTCCCTACAAAGGAGGGAACAATATTTAAACATACAAACAAAAATATATTAATAAAATGCTTTTCCCTAGTAAAAGCTCACTTGTTAAACTTGGATAGTCAGAAGCAGCTTTTGTTGTTGTTGTCCTTTTAAATTTTTTAGTCATTAAGAAGGATGAATGTGTGTGTGCGCATGCACATGCTCAGTCAGTTGTGTCCAACGCTTTGTTACCCCATGGACTGCAGGCTCCTCTGTCCATGGAATATTTCAGGCAAGAGTACTGGAGTGGGTTGTCATTTCCTCGGGGATCTTCCCAACCCAGGGATCGAACCTGCGTCTCCTGCGCTGGCAGGTGCACCCTCTGCCACTGCCCCCCCACCCCCCCGGAAGCCCTGTTACTTCCAAGAACTATTATCATTGCTACTATTTCGTGTCACCTTACTTGCTCTCTCTCTAGTCCCTGCACTACTTCAGTGAAGTTAGTGACCTAGCCAAGACCCATCACATAGCTGTTGACATACAGAAGACAGCTTCCAGGATTTGTCCTCTACCACTTCCTCTTGTTGGAAGACATGCTGCCCTCTCCTCTTTATGCTCTGGGTTTCTCTCTCCCTATCTCTGTCTCTCTTTGGAGAGGTTCTTTACCCTGAGTTCCAAGCCCCCACCTGCCCAGCCATGCATGGGTGAAACAAGGGGCAGAGAAGTCAGGGCACGTGGACTCTTCAGTGAGTTCTCCCTGGGGCTCCCCTCTTTTGTGCAGGCTTGTGAACAGGAGGTCGCTGAACTTCTCAATTGAGTCCCTTTGCAGAGAGAAGCTGAGCAGTGCCAAGGACGTGGCTGTGCCCTGTGCTCCTGGGCTTCCAGGTGCCCCAGTTGTCTGCTGAGGGCATAGAAAGCCATTGTCTCCCAAGATAGGCTGAGATGTTTTGCACAGAAATTCCTGAAAAATTAATTTCATTCTCTTTTCTCCCTTGATTTTTTTCTTACCACAAAGAACTCTTATCGCATCAAAGGTACAAAAAGGGCCAAGAGGAGAGTATTGGTAGCTCATCTGAGCCCTGTCTTACAGCTGGATTGAGCAACCCACTGATGAGGTGCTTTATGGACCAGAGAGGGTCTTCAATGAGTAGCAGAGGTTTGGAAACTCTTCACAGTGATGGCATTACAAAGATGAAGTATTTGTTGGCAAGTCATATATGACACTGTACTATGCCGTGTCTGCTCTGTGCTGAGCCGGCGATGCTGGGCACTGTTCTAAGACAGATAGCTTGGAACTAGGTCCTCAAACCTGCACTCTATAACCTTTTGGAGCCTCAGTTTTCACATATGTGGCTAGTGCATAGTTCTTGTGAAGATGTGTTCAGTGACAGTGTGCTGGAGGATTAAATTGTAGTTAATGCTGTACTAGCTGCTGTTAAGCTGTCACCAGGTTGGCTGGACAACCTGCTTGCAGCCTAGTAATGTGTTATTGTGTCATTGCCATGGAAGTGGAGTTGCCAGATGAAACCTAGGACAAAGTTGATTTCAGACAAGTGATGAATGAATAATTTGTTGAGTTTAAGTAGGTCCCATATATTGCATGGGACATGTTGCACAGAATATACTGTTAAGTCTGACAATCCCATATAGAAGAAGAATTCACTTTGACAATCAGAAGAGACCTCTTTCCCGTGAGATAAGCTGCTGAAAACCTCAGGACCCTACATCTTTGGAATTCTTCATTTTTAGCTCCTCTGCATATTTAAGCTCTTCAAAACTCAGTTAAATCCTTTAACCCTGTGTCAAACTCAAGTATCATGTAAATAATAGAAATACCTTTTATTGACAAAAATCTTAATTTTCATTAATTTTGTCCTTAATGAAGGTTGGATGATGATGAAGTAGTCTGACCAGAATGTGGACGCCCTTACCGTTCCTACTAGTGGTACAAAACCCACGAGGAACGTGTGCATGGCTGAGCTCTAACCCAGATGCAGATTTCTTTTTCTGCAGTGAGAAGTGTCTTGATGAGATTCTGGGACAACCAAATGGGGCTGAGTGTTCTAAGATTTCCCCAAAGCCTCTGAAAGGGGATCCTATAAACCCATCACCAACACTTTCTTGGTACCTGGTTAGAGACAGGATGGCAGAATGAAAGAGGAATGAACTTCTGGAGCCAATGCTCAAGGCTTCACTGTGAGAGCTGGACTTAATTTCTTATTTCTCTGGTCCTCAGCTTGTTCACTATAAAATGGGGATAGTATCTGCCCTCAAAGGATTGTTTGGGGAATCAAAGTAAATGATAAATCAAAGTATTGAAAGTGTTTTATAAATTGTACTATATTTTACAGATAAAGAGTATAATGGTTTTTAGTATTACTGTTGCGCTTCATTTTGTTTCTCAGGAAGTTTTATCAAGTGTTTTAGCTTTTGTGAAAGTCAGTCAGTCATGTCTGACTCTTTGTGGCCCTATGGACTGTACAGTCCATGGAATTCTCCAGGCCAGAATACTGGAGTGGGTAGTTGTTCCCTTCTCCAGGGCATCTTCCCAACCCAGGAATTGAACCCTGGTCTCCCACATTGCAGGTAGATTCTTTACCAGCTGAGCTTTAAGCCTCAGCAATGCTTTGTATTGAATTATATTTTTTTCCTGCATAACTGTTAATAAATTTTGTGGATTGGAATTATGGTTTCATAATGGCTTCCTGATTTCTGTGTGTGTGTTTTTTAAAAAATCTACATTTTTGCTTGAAGTGGCCATGTTAATATTTAATCCTGATTATTTATTATAAGGACTTAAGCTTCACAGTGAAAATATGATGACATATGATGTTGATGTCAGAAAAAATTGTGTCATTAACAGAGAGCATGCAGTATGATGAAGTTGAACCAGGAGACCTGGTCGTTAGCATTATGTATGACAGATAGATTTTCAGTAATCTCAGTCTCCAGGGAATTATCTTTTTAAAAATTTCTCTAATATCTTTTGTTTTTATATAATATTTGTTTAAAGCTAATAGATTTTGTAGAGGTTGGCTTTTTTTTTTTAATAAGAACAGTTTGGTTTTTTTATATATTTAAAATTTTTAAATTATGAAAGTGTGACAACACAATTACAGAAGACTTGGAAAATACAGCACAGGGTTACATATAGTTCTACTGTATATTGCAATTATTTTTTAAGTAGATAAATTAATATTTTTAGTTGGAATTTCAATATCAAACTCTAAAAAATTAATAGAACAAATAGAAAAGTAGAAAGATATAGTAGACCTGAAAAGCACTATGAACCAATTCAACATAATTAAGATTTATGCAGTTTTCACACAACAGTAGGATACAAATTCTAATCAAGTTCCCATAGACTGTAAACTAGAAGACACTAGAATATATCCAGGGACATAAAACAAAGTGAAAAAATTTCATGGTCTAAAGTTATTGAAGTCATACAGAGTTTGTTCTGTTATCACTGTAGAATTATGTTAGAAATCAGCATCAAAAGATTCTTGAAAACGACCCACATATATTCAAGTGCAGTGTGACATTTACCAAGAGAGATTTTCGACTTAGCCTTTAAAAGCCTCAGTATAGTTAGACTGAAAAAAACACAGAAGGTGATTGCAGAGAAGAAAGCATTTAAATGAGAAATTAGTATTAAAATGATAAATTAATATTAAAGATGCTTTAAACAAAAACTTCAGGGAATCATTTTTGAATCTGCTGTTTTCACAAGCATGTTATGAATTGATGTGCGCTTTAGAAAACACCAAAATGTTCTTAAAAGTTGTGATTGACTATGTATATTATACCATTCATTTATATAAACATTTTTTTCTCTTTTTGAAAAAATTTAGGGGTTGAATTTAACACACATCTCAAAATCATAGAGGTTTATGTCTGTATGACAATTTCCTCTGGTGTTCTGTCTTAAGAGCCCTACAATCTGTTACAACACTGTAGTCTATTTCCTATTCTGTATACGGCTGGGGATTGTTATTATACATTTGGCATGGCTTTTACTTTATTATGAAGATAGAACTTTTTTCTTTCCTTTCATAGTATATTTTTATTTTTTAATTTATTTCTAATTGGAGCTTAATTGCTTTACAATACTGTATTGGTTTCTGCCATACATCAGCATGATACAATTCTTTGTTGTTGTCATTGTCACTAACTCTTACCTTTGGAGAGCATTTATAGGTTTTGCCTTGTTATCTTACTAAATATTTACAGTTACCAAGAGGTAAATATGGCAAGCATTCTTTATCTTTATTCCAGATAAGAGGTAACAGGTGTAGAAAATGTTTTATTACAAAGTTTGAATGGTAAGTGGAAGAGCTGAGATTTAAACACATGTATTTTAACTTCTTTTTTATTGTTATTTCCAAGGTAACAACTGTTCCCACAAGAACCTTCCCCCTGTCATTTCTAGAACTGTACATTTAAGTTTACTTTAACATAAAGAAATGAATTTTAATATTTAAAGATTCTCTTACTGAAAATTGATTTGAAGTTATTTGATTTTAAACATATTATTTCTAAAAGATTAAAAAAAACAAATATATAAAATAAACTAGAAGCCTAGAACATCATTATCCCAGGAAATCATTTGTCTGAAAATGAATTCTCAAAGTTTGTAATTTTAGTATGATGATATGAATAAATTCACATATGGGAAAACATTTGGGGGTATGTTCCTACTTTTTTCTAATGCTTAAAGCTGCCATATCATCTTTTAGGTTGTCACTTTGGTAGTCTGCTGTCCTCAGAATACAGAGTATGGATTATGGCTACTGGGGAGTATGGTGTGATTCTTAGCACACTGCTTCTGGGTGTGGGCGGAAAGCAGCCTGAACTGTGCTTGTGATGTGAGCGAGTCATTTACCTGGACCTGGCTTTTCTCTTTTGACTCCCATTTTTTTTCTCTTTTGAAAGAATGTGAGAAAAGTTCAAGAGGTTGTAGGAGTATGGAATGATAGGGGTGTGAAGCTGACCAACCCCACAGTCAATATTTGGTACCCAATTATCCCTCATCCTGAGGACAGGGTTTGCTTTCTAGTTCTGTAACTGAGTCAGGAAGCATAGTAGAAACAACAGTGCGCCTCACAGTTTGGTCTGTGTACCAGTAAGGTAAAAATTAACCACTGCGTTTTCTCTGGTTCTGTGATAAAATGGTTAAGTCCAAGCCAATCTGCTTGAAAAAGAGGAAAAGAAGACGTTCTCTTCCTCCAACTGTGATTGTATGTGGCTCTTCAGGGAAGATTTCTGTGTACTCTCAGCAGGTTTGAGTGGTGTGAGAATATGTTCCATGTTTTTCAACAGAGTAGTTGGAAGGAATTTGAGGTGGGAAAAGGAAGAATGTTTGTATTTCCTGTCTTCAGTGATGCTCTCAACCTTGTGTGGGCTATTCACAATGTTCCTGGCCAATGACTTCTAACTCAGGATGCCATGGACATAGTGCAGGGGACCCAAAATGTATGTAGTTGTGTGGAGACCGAATGCATGATGGACTCTGTGTTTACATGTACTGTGTGCTCTTTGAATGCAGGAAGCTGCTTCCATGATCAGTACATTTGGGTTGCCATCAAAGGCTTCATTTTATCCATGTATCCTTGGGACATTTAATCAGGTAAAGCCAAACCATGCAGCCGATGAGCTGTGTGACATTGGAGAGGTCTCTGAATTTCTCTAAGTTATGATTTCCTCATCTGTAGAATAAAGGTAATCATACCATAGTTTTTGTGTCAGGGCAGCCTGTATCTGAGCCTGGCAGCTGAGAACCCCAGTCAGGCTCTGTTGCGCTGTCATTCTCATCATTGTCATCATCTTCCCCGTGGGCTCAATCACAGTTAGTACAGAGAGTTGCTCCCTTGTGAGGATTCAGAATGCTGTTGCTCTGTCTTCGGTTTCTGCCGTTGGTTTCACACACTGATGCTGGCAGCAAAAAGCTGAAGGAACAAACACGCAGCACGACATTTGGTGGTGATGTTCACGTGTTGGGTGCTGTGACGTCCAAGGTCGTGCATGTACAGGTGCCTCTGAGCCACATCAGAGGCCAGTCTTCAGCAGACGTTTAGGACCTGCTTTTCAGTGCGATACTAGGAACAGTCATGCAGTGACCGGCATGCTTGTTCTCAGGGAGCCTGTTTTAGTGGAAGAAGGTGATTGGTAAACAGATAGATGTACAGAAAATGGCAGAGAATGATGACTGCTGTGCATAGAATTAGATGTGACCATGTGAGCAGGTGGCTATGTTGAATGGTCAGGGAAGACCTCTCAGAGGAGATAAACTTAAGCTAGAAATCCGAAGGACAAGGAGCCAGTTCTGCAGAGATCCGAAGTGACAGCATTCCAGGAAAAGGGAGTAAGCAGTTAAAGAAAAGGCTGTGGCACTGGAACGGGAGGGACATAACTGGACTTAGGTCACACGGAGAAGAGAGGGCAGACTCAGGTGCTTTAACTGGTTTTTACAGAGCGAGTCCACATTCGAGGTTTTCTGTGTTATGTTGCTAAATAATTGAACTCCAGGAAAATCACTGTGAACCAGAATATTGGGCAGCTTTGCCTCTGAAAATTTTTCTTAGTTATCAAATGGAGATGTTTTCTTTTTGTGATGGGCATATGAGTATTACTGTGGACCAGATACACATTGAAAATATAGAATAGTAAAATAATTTTAGAATATTTTTCTAATTTTGCCTTTGTATGTGGTTATTTGCTTGGTATTTAGTGCTCTATATAGGTGTGGAATGATGGTCTTAAATTTCCCACCACTGTAAACATACTAGGGGAAGGGTGATTTCTCCAGTAATTATGATGGATTTACACTCTTTCCAGACACCTACTTTAATAAGGCATGGCCAGGTTAGGAACGAGTGTTACAGCACCATTCCAGGGCATTTTAAATTGGCTATTTTTATAGCCCTCTTTATGGTCCCTCAGAACTTTGTACACATTTAATTTCTAAGGGTATTCTCTTAATGCCATCTAATAAGGAAGCAGAGGGTAGGGGTTAAAAACTTGGCTGAGCATACTATATTCCAGATTATTTTTTAAAAGATCTCATTGCAGCAGCCCAGCAAAGCAGGTTGAAATTGTCTCCCCTTTTTAGGTTAAAGAAACCAGTGCTTGTTTAGAGGCCTAGGACCCTGTTCATACATTTCATGATAGCAGAGCCAGGACTTGAAATCAGAGTAGTTCAGGGTCCCTCCCAGTTGTCATGGATAACTGAGAGGTACTGCAGGTTTTGTGTGAATTATTTTTTAACCAGCTACAGATGGCTATACTGTTCTGAAAAGGCAAAATGATAGGACACTGAAAGAGAAACTCCCCAGGTCAGTAGGTGCCCAATATGCTACTGGAGATCAGTGGAGAAATAACTCCAGAAAGAATGAAGAGATGGAGCCAAAGCAAAAACAATACCCAGCTGTGGATGTGACTGGTGATAGAAGCAAGGTCCAATGCTATAAAGAGTAATATTGCATAGGAACCTGGAATGTCAGGTCCATGAATCAAGGCAAATTGGAAGTGGTCAAACAAGAGATGGCAAGAGTGAATGTCGACATTCTAGGAATCAGCGAACTGAAATGGATTGGAATGGGTGAATTTAACTCAGATGACCATCATATCTACTACTGCAGGCAGGAATCCCTCAGAAGAAATGGAGTAGCCATCATGGTCAACAAAAGAGTCCGAAATGCAATACTTGGATGCAATCTCAAAAATGACAGAATGATCTCTGTTCGTTTCTAAGGCAACCATTCAATATCACAGTAATCCAAGTCTGTGCCCCAACCAGTAACGCTGAAGACGCTGAAGTTGAACGGTTCTATGAAGACCTACAAGACCTTTTAGAACTAACACCCAAAAGAGATGTACTTTTCATCATAGGGGACTGGAATGCAAAAGTAGGAAGTCAAGAAACACCTGGAGTAACAGGCAAATTTGGCCTTGGAATACGGAATGAAGCAGGGCAAAGACTAATAGAGTTTTGCCAAGAGAACGCACTGGTCATAGCAAACACCCTCTTCGAACAACACAAGAGAAGACTCTACACATGGACATCACCAGATGGTCAACACCGAAATCAGATTGATTATATTCTTTGCAGCCAAAGATGGAGAAGCTCTATACAGTCAGCAAAAACAAGACCAGGAGCTGACTGTGGCTCAGACCATGAACTCCTTATTGCCAAATTCAGACTTAAATTGAAGAAAGTAGGGAAAACCACTAGACCATTCAGGTATGACCTAAATCAAATCCCTTATGATTATACAGTGGAAGTGAGAAATAGATTTAAGGGCCTAGATCTGATAGATAGAGTGCCTGATGAACTACGGAATGAGGTTCGTGACATTGTCCAGGAGACAGGGATCAAGACCATCCCCATGGAAAAGAAATGCAAAAAAGCAAAATGGCTGTCTGGAGAGGCTTACAAATAGCTGTGAAAAGAAGAGAAGTGAAAAGCAAAGGAGAAAAGGAAAGATATAAGCATCTGAATGCAGAGTTCCAAAGAATAGCAAGAAGAGATAAGAAAGCCTTCTTCAGCGATCAATGCAAAGAAATAGAGGAAAACAACAGAATGGGAAAGACTAGAGATCTCTTCAAGAAAATTAGAGATACCAAAGGAACATTTCATGCAAAGATGGGCTCGATAAAGGACAGAAATGGTATGGACCTAACAGAAGCAGAAGATATTAAGAAGAGGTGGCAAGAATACACAGAAGAACTGTACAAAAAAGATCTTCACGACTCAGATAAACACGATGGTGTGATCACTGGCCTATAGCCAGACATCCTGGAATGTGAAGTCAAGTGGGCCTTAGAGAGCATCTCTACAAACAAATCTTAACTAAGATTTTTATTTAGATTAACCAACCCCCCCCAAACAGAGAATGTAGAAGTAATTATATATTTAGGTTTATGAGCACCTAAATGCCAACTGTGAACAGGGCATTCTACTGTCCTTCATCAACTGACTCACAGTTACTTTTGCACCTCTATTCTAAGACTGCCAAGTCAAAAAGAGATTTCGTAATTGTAGCCCACTTAATACCTTGAGGCAAATGTTTAACTTTGAGAAGTTAAACGTGTAACTTTTTATGAAATTTTAGTATTTTATGTTTCCTTTTTAAGGTCTCTATATGTCTAATTTTGAAGGAAACTTCAGCCAAAGGCATCTTTACCTTCTTTCTTCCTACTACTTAAAAAGAAGTTTTTTAGAATCTTTTCCATTAACCTTAGATTCTAAAACCTCCTAATCTCTAGGAAGGCTAAAAAATATTCATATGCTAAATTTATTATGCAAAGTTGGCTCTTGTAACAAACACATTTTTCCATTTATAGGAAGGATATGGATGTAGTCTATTAATCTACCATACTGCTATCTCACCAGAAGCATTTGCTGGTTCCTGAGGTCTCCTCATTCTTGAAACTTTTTATGATTGTGTTAAATTTGTCTTTTGGAAATACTTTTAAGATATAATAAACTCATTTGATAGAATTGTGAAATAGTGTCTGAAGTATTTCAATTTGGTCTTCATGAAAACATTCGATTATCTAGTCCATTTTTGTTGCACCTGCTTTAAGTAGAGAAATAGAGTAACAGACAAGAAGCAGATCCTCCTACATGTTACTTTACTGGGACAGAAGAGTTTGCAGGTAAAATGCAAACTGATAAAATGTTGCATCAAGAGGAAATATGGAATTACACACAAGCAAGGTTATTAAATCAGGGAGGCATGTATGTAATCTCAGAACTGAAGGATAAGTAGTGAGCCACCAGAATGAGAAGAGAACTCTAGGAAGAGGGAACAGCTAAGATAGGTAAGTGGAAGCACGGAATAATTTAGGAATTTCAAGTAATACAGTGTCCACTGGTGAAAGAAGCTAGAAAGTAGATGACTAGTGCAACTCCACAAGAGCCTTTTAAATTCACATTAGTTTAGCCTTAATCCAGAGAGCATGGGAAACTTTGGAGAGGAGATTATATCTTAATCTAGAACATAACCTGAGTACACCTGAATTTCAGAAAGATCCTTCTGACCGCAGTGTAGAGCATGAATTAGAGGGGCTGTCCGTGTACGGCCATCATGACCTCACAGGTTACACAGCATTGACTTGTAGGAAGCATAATGTTACGGTCCAACCTCTGTTTTTAGTGCAGGACTCGGCAATGTTAACACAACAGCTCTGGAGAAGCTGTCAACACTGGGAGTTGAGACTATGGTGATCTGGGTTTAGGCAGCGACCTTAGAGTTGAAGAAAAGCAGAATGAGGAGTTCTTGAGGGAGAACAGCCACAGGTCTTAGAATGAAGGTGAAGGAGGGACAAATTAGGAAGGCACCCAGTTTTCAGACTTGGCTTATCTGAGTGGATAAGGCAACACAGGAAAAGGAGCAGTTTTACAGTTTATAAAGGTCTATTTGTAGTTTCTACCCCCTTTTCACAAAGAAATTGCCCATCCTGTGCAGAGGGACAAGGGCAGCTTTGTTAAGTAACCTTGCAATTTCTTCCACTCTGCCTTTTCTAGTACACATTCAACTAAGGGCATGACCGTGGTGGTTTTTACTGAAATGTCTCAAAGTTGGAAAACTATATATATACCTCCTCTCCACAAAAAGCTTCAACTTTATATTGTTTTGTAAATTATATGTTTGCTAAATGTTTAGTAAGTGTAATCATTTTATGACTCCTAAAATGTTAAGTGAAGCCATTTTGTTTCTCTTGTGAATAAATATTAGAAACAGATCTAAGTAATAAAATACCGTAATTTTACTTAACTTTATGAAGTGTAATTTCTTGAAATAAAGGCTCAATGGAATACTGAGACCAAATAAGGATTTTTAAATTTTTAAACATAAGTTGTCATTTAAAAGTTAAAAATGGTCTCTTTTATAAACCCACAGGAAAATGATTTTTGTAGTATATTGCTTACTAATTTTGTTAATCTTCATTAATGAATGTAAAAAGAATGTAATTGTTTCTCAAAATAGGAGAGAAATTATCTATAGAAGAGTAATACCTGTCCTTACCTATTTTCTGTATATTTTAAAAATTCAGGGGCATTTTTGACACAAGATTCATTTTCACCAAAACAGCATTTGAAAAATCTTGGTTCTAAGAAAGTCCACTTCACCAGTTTCCAGGAAGAATCAATAATTAGTTAAACTAAAGATGAAACCCCAACAACCCACGCTTTGTGAGCAGATAAATTTAACATAGTATGTTTTGTGTTCATGTGAAAGTATTAGTCGCTGAGTTGTGTGCAACTCTTTGTGGACCCCCCGGTAGCCCACCAGGCTCCTCTATCCGTAGGATTCTCCAGACAAGAATACTGGAGTGGGTTGCCATTCCATTCTCCAGGGGATCTTTCCAAGCCAGGGATCAAGCCCAGATCTCCCACACGAGCAGATTCTTTACTGTTTGACCTGCCATAATTTCAATCATTTTAATTGCTTTTCAAAGTGTGGCCAGCATTTTAACCTTTTCCCAAATTGTCTCTATGCTACCTCCTAATTCCCAGAATTGAGCTCTGAGCTTGTTTTATTTAGGTCACTAGCCTTGTTTCTTGGAGAAGGCAATGGCACCCCACTCCAGTACTCTTGCCTGGAAAATCCCATGGACGGAGGAGCCTGGTAGGCTGCAGTCCATTGGGTTGCTAAGAGTCGGGCACGACTGAGCGACTTCACTTTCAGTTTTCATTTTCATGCATTGGAGAAGGAAATGGCAACCATTCCAGTATTCTTGCCTGGAGAATCCAAGGGACAGAGGAGCCTAGTGGCCTGCTCAATGGGGTCTCACAGAGTCGGACATGACTGAAGCGATGCAGCAGCAGCAGCAGCAGCAGCAGCAGCAGCAGCAGCCTTGTTTCTCAGGCCATGGAATTAAGTACTGTAGCTACACTGTTGCTTTAAGAGGCTTACTTACAGCTTCTCTTCTTTTGTCCTTTCTCTTACTGGCCCCTCTTCCTTTTCCTTCCATTCTCCCTTCCTCTTGTACCCCACCAACCCCCCACCCCCCAATCCAAACAAAAGAGAGTCATCTGCTTAAAAAGTTCACAGATGCCTTGTGTTGCTGCTGCTGCTAAGTCGCTTCAATCATGTCCGACTCTCTGCGACCCCATAGACGGCAGCCCACCAGGCTCCCCCGTCCCTGGGATTCTCCAGGCAAGAACACTGGAGTGGTTGCCATTTCCTTCTCCAATGCGTGAAAGTGAAAAGTGAAAGTGAAGTTGCTCAGTCGTGTCTGACTCTTAGCGACCCCATGGACTGCAGCCTACCAGGCTCCTCCGTCCGTGGGATTTTCCAGGCAAGAGTACTGGAGTGGGGTGCCATTGCCTTCTCCATACCTTGTGTTACCATTATAGAAATCCATAGCACATATTACCTCATGAAAGTTTCTTACCTCGGAGACCTGATTTAAAGACCGTTTGGAACCATCTCTACGCTGTACCATTGATGTGCAGTTTTATATCATCATTTCATTAATGTTATGTCAGAATCTCGGTGTATTGCAGGCCCTTTTATTAAAACAAGTGCTGGTGGGGAAACTAGCTTGACGTAATGTGCCTGATGTGGATTACTGTCTCATAGTCTCTTCTCCACCCATCCCCCATACCTACTCCCAGCATTAAGGTTACCATTCTGAACAGAAAAAAATATGTTTAAGGAATTGTAGCATACGGTCAAATTTATATTATTTTATAAAAATACTGCTGTTGTGCAGAGGTAATGTGTCATTGGAAACAAGTATCAATTTCAGTTCTCCTTAAGCTATCCTTTGGATATGCCTCAGCATTCTTAGAAAATAAGCTACCAGCAAATACAGGTTTTATTTATTTCAATTATTAATTGTTAAGAAACATCTTCAAGTTTTTTAACATTGAAAGGTATCGATAAGAAATGTGTAATCAAAATTAAAAATATTTTAATTTGTTCAAAATTCTCAGAACAGCATAATATTTGTAATAGATTAAAGAGGAGCCTGTGCTGTTATCTCTTTCATAAAGAAGATTTTAGCACACAGCTGCAGTTTCTAGACAGTGGTTTTATTTCAGAATGGAAAATGATGTTAATGTGGATCTTATCAAAGAATTTGTCTTTTATTACAAATGAATTTAAATACATCAGTACCGAAAAATTTATTGTCTTTATCACTCTGTCTCAGTTGATACCTATGTTGCATATTTCAAAAGGCATAGTTATTTCTCAGAATTTATGAAAATCAGGAATTTATAGATCCATAAAACAGTTTATTTCCAAGTTTAAATAAGAACTGTATGCCTCTCTGAACAGTAGAGCATCAAAGACAAAGAGAATGTCTTGAAAGCAACTGGATAAAAAAGAACAGGTCACCTATAAAGAAACAGAATGATAACAAATTTCTATAGTGCTGTGGAATCCAGAAGAAGTAGGAAAATGTCTACAAAGTGTGAATTTAGAAAAATTATTTTAACTGACATTGAAGAATTGTAATAAAAATGAAAATATTTAGAGATAGACAACAACTGAGGGAGTTTATCACTGAAAGACCTCTACAGTTCCTCTAAGAAACTTCTGTAGGATATAATTCAAAAGAAAGAAAGATTATCCTAGGAGGAATGCCTGAAATGTAAGATGGAATAACAAACTGATAGAAGGCACAATTATAAAGCAAACAAGCATGGTATAAAACAATAGTGGTCTAATTTGTGGAATTATAAGTAAAAGAATTGGTATGTTTTTCAACAAGAGCATGTAAGCTGGGATGAGGGAGATTGCAATTAAAGTCCTTTTACTGTTCAGAAAGTAAAGAGATTTTGTTTAGTTAAATATGTTTTAAAATATCAAGGGAAACCACTGAAAGATTAAAAAGAGTGAAAAATATTACAAAACAGTGAACTGGGGGATGAGGAGACAATAAGATGGGGTTCTACTAGTCTGGTGGTAATCTTACAAAAACAAAATAAACTGTTCTCAACTAGAGCATCTCAGGGCTTTTAAGATCATTAGTCCTGTTCCTGATTATGAAAATCTGTGAACAGTGAAGTGATGTTTTTAATCTTAAATAGCTTAAATTTGTTTACAGTAATTGATACTGAAGTTACTGAGGATTTACTATTGTATGTGAGATTACTATTGTATGTGAGTCCTAAAAAGATTGTTGACATTCATGGGATTGCTAGGTGCTTAGCTTATGAAATAAGTATCGTAGCTGAAAATAGGAGTGCAGGTAGCTTATATATTATGTTAGTGTTGAGTAATTGTCATATGTTTTTCTGTGTTATCTCTCCTGCTTTCTGAATCTAATAATTGCTCTCATTTATTGAGCACCACTTTGGTCTGGGCACTTTGCTACTTGTTCTACTTATTTATTATCTGTAGTTCTTGCAACAGCTCTGCGAACACGGGTATTATTTTGTCCATTTCACACAGTAGAAATTAGTTGTTGCAAGAGGTTACCCTTATTAGAGCTCCATAGCTGACCAGTGACAAGGGAGAGTCCAAACCCAAGTTGGCTTCACTTTAAAGCCTTGATACTCTTGATACTCTTTCTGTAGCAGATTCCCCTAACTCTTCAAGTGTTTTTAAAGAAATAAATGCCAGTAGTGCTTTCTTTTTGTTATTTTTGTTAGCCTGTGAATTGTCTCTCTTTCTGAGAGGCAGTTGTTTTGTTAAAAAGAGCAATAGGGGAGACTGTATGGAGAGATGTTTAGAACACCTTCACGTATGCTCCAGGAGAGCCAGTTCTTCAATCCTGTATTTATGGCAGAATAACCAGAGAGCTCTGCTCCAGAGACTTGAAAGCCCTGACCAGTAGAACTGGTAGCAATTATATTTCCTGGCCATAGAGAAATGTGACCCAGGGTGTCTTTGAGTCACCACCACTTGTGTTCAGACTGGAAGCATTTGTGATACGCACTCTTCTGCATCCTTTAAGCTGTGCTATCAGTGCCCACATGAGATGGCCCTGATTGGTTTCCCATCTAGGGGACAAAACTATCGGGTCTGTATAGCTACTCTGTTGCTTTGTTTGAAGGAGGTGACTGTTCATCAGAATCCTGATTCTCAGAGCTGGAATCTGGGGTGAAGGGAAGGCAGTGACATTTGAAACATCAAAACTTCTATAATCCCAATCTGCTAACTCTGAGGACACCACAGTGTACGATCCCCACAGCCTTTGGAGACGTGTAGTTGCCCTGGGAACCAGACTTCCTGCTCAGAATGAACTACTTTCTGTGCCTACTTGTTTCTCTTCACTGCTTTGCATGCACATGCAAAGGTTTAATTTTGTAAAAGCTCCCGGTCTGGTGATAACACATTGGTATGAAAAAATATATATAAAATGTCTAGTTAATATTTTGTTATATTGATTACAACTTAAAAAAAAATTCTTAATATGGCAACTAGAAAATTTAAAATTATGTATGTAGATCATATTTGTTACTATTCATATTTCTGTTAGATAGTGCAGGTCTATAACATTTTCAAACTCAATATCTTTATCTTTGGCCCTGATTCTCACACCTTAATTGAAAATTAGAATGACCTGGAAGCTTTAAAAACTCATCAAACCCGAGTCACACTGCAGTCATTTAACAGTGGAATCTCTGAAAATATGATATCTGAAAAACTCAGATATCATAAGTAAAGCATAACATCTGATTTTTACAGGCTCCTATAAATCCACGAACCCTTCTCCCCATTTTCTTTCTTTTTTCCCTATAATTTTTATCAATTTTTAACTCTTCTGGTTATGTTCATTAATTGAACAATCTTTATTGTTCTTCTCATATTTAACTTATGTTCCTTGTGTTACATTTATTTAACTTTATTTGTTCTTGCTTGTCTATTCTATAGAGTATGGATTAATATATTTGAAAGAGAGAACATTTAATTCTAAGAAGTAAAAGCTGTGAGAGATGTAGAGTGTCAGATTACTCTGTTTAAAGTAGGTTCTAGAGGAAAGGGCTGGAAAGAGGCTAGTTAAGTTACTTTAGAGTTGGCCTCTAAAAAAGTGTCAGGAAATAAGTTTTTAAGGATGTGAGGGATTCCATGGTAGGTAGTGTTGTGTATCAGGACCATTGACAGAGGTTTTCCTTGTCAGAAGCTCGTGGTCATATCTTGATTCCCAGAGGGAGCTGATCCAGGTTGAAGAACCCTAAACAGGCAGTTGTGGGAATACTAGGGTGGCACATCCTAGTAGACTAGGAGGGCTCCATTCTCAGCAGACAGGTGAAGTAGAAACCACAAACAAAGTCATTTAGATGAAGAATACGTGATAGGTATACAATCTACATTTTGGTAGATAGAAAGGTATTTTGGGGGCTAACAGCAACCTGCACGGTCAAGCTGCTGACACACAACTGGTCTTGTCTTTGGTTGCCTCTAACCTAAAGATTCCTCAGTTTGTAGCTGAGTCACACCAAATATAGATATTGTACAAGACATTATTGGAATGGTACAGTTTAGTCTTGATTTTCTCAAACAACTATGTTTGTGGCCTTAGACAAGTCATTTAACCTGTTGGGCTTTCGCTTTCTCTGCCCCATCTATGAAGTAAGAAGTGTACTCAGTATCTAGTATTTCTTTCATATCTATGAATACCCCTGCAGTTACCAAGGAAAGCAATGAATGTGCTCAAATAATATGTATGATAGAAAGATTGTGTTTTCAGATAGGATGAAGTTTGTGAGCTAGTTATCTCATGGGTCTGACATTGCCTGCGGCACCTTGTAGAGGTAGTCTGTGCCTACCAAGCTTGATCTCAGCTTAAGGTACTTGTCTTCTGAGATGATCCAGGAACTAGCAACTCTAGTCCCTACTATTTAGATACCATACTTTCTGAAGTATATTAACTCAGCGTTATTCATTTTGTGTGGCAGCCAAAAAAGAATTCAGTATCAAAACTTTTGCAGCCTGAATATAGGTCTCAGTTGAACCTAATGATAAAAAAATAAATTCTAGAAATAGTATTATTGCTTTACATCTACTTCATTTGGTTGGACAAAAGTTATTTACCAGATTATGTAATGATCACTGAAGACAGGATCTGTCATGAGGCAAGAATTTCCGTGTGTTTTTTGCCCAAAGTGAGCCTGGTATCCAACACTCACATTAAATACCATGTGAAGTTTTTGGGTGAGTATGAATTGGAGATTGAGTGGTACTTGCATACAGTCTCATGAACTTAATTTTTTTCTGTGTTTACTAGAAACTGATTGCACTGTAGAAAAATTAGATGTCAGCACAAAAGCAGCTCAGAGGCATACCTGGATAGAATAGAAGTGACAAGCAAAAATCAATTAAAGAGTCAGCCACATGGGTATATTCAGTAACTCTGCCAGCACTGTAGGAATCTTATACCCAAAACCTTTGAGATCAGTGCTTTGACTAATGTCAAATTAGTGCATTGCTAATACACATACAAAAAGCCTTCGGGCATCATGATACGTTTGCTGCTGTTACTGAATATTTGCTGTATGTTTTAGTTTGTATTTGAAGGCTACTTTTTGGGGGGCTAGTCCTCCAAGGATGAGACTTGGTAAAAAGCAACATTGTATTTTTCACTACTGAATCCAGAGGAGACCAGAGCTTAGAAACTGTTGAGAGAGCATATGACTAAGGCTGGGCCAATTGTAAGCCCTTGCTTGGTTAAACCATACAGAAGTTGAGAGTCTAGCAATATTGGAAGGATTGTGTGTCCGTTATTATAAATGCTGGTGGTGATGTTCTGGGCAACTAATTTCTGTTGACCCATCTCCCTGGTTTCTTACCTTTTTTTCTAATCCTGGTCCTCTACAACCAATTCTGTGAACTAACCTAATATTATTTTGTGAAATTCCCTCCTAGGATAAATTAGATAAACTCAGTTTCATTTCTTTTTAAGAACTCTGATTAGTATAGTTTGTATACTAGTTACCATAGAAGTTTTAAATTAAGGGAAAGTATGCTATGAATCAGTAGTAACTTGAGCTCTGCTAGATAAGTGATGAGGTGGTCTTTCTATACTTACATGAATCAAAACTTAATTTGTAATTACATTGTTATGGAATATTAGCATCTTTTTGTCTTACCAGTTACTGCTACTAGGCTTTATAGATGTAAAACTTCATATGAGAGCTTCTAGATTTCTGACAAGCGTTATTTTATACAATACAGTGTGGGGTGTTATCAGCTCCATTAAACAACTTTTTGATAGAAGGGTGATCATCTAGCATTTAGTTCAGTATGAACCTATAGATGGTATGACAAATGGAACCGTTAAGTCTCCTTTGTAAACTAAAGGGCGATAAACCAAATATGTATTTCAGTTATTCAGCAGAATGTATTGATTGCCTTTTGTCAATACAGACTTTGCTGTCTCTGTATTATGCCAAGAATAAAAAGATAAAGAGTAAAATTTGTTGTTCTGTATCTTCTAGGAACTTTTGCAGGCTGAAGTAGAAAACAAATAATCAGATCATTATAATTCAGTATTTTGAGAGAGAGTTGGCTAATCTGACTGCGATATAAAATTGGGAAAGAAGAGATGATATTTGATGTCATGTGCATCTTTTATATAAAGAATATTTCACACAATATTTGCTATGTATGTGGCAGACAGTGTGTGTGGAATTAAGTTTGAAATGTGCCCTGAAGAGGAAAGAGTTGATGAGAGCCTGAATTAAAGAGAAAGAGGGCAGTATGATTTCTGATTGGAGCCACATCAGGAGATATGGATAAATTACAAAGTTTTGAGCTCAGGCAAACTGGTAGTTAGTCATTAACTGAACAAAGAGAATACAGAAGTTGGTTTGAGATCAGTGGAATAAGAGAAAGTTAGTTTAGCTTCTGACTTGCTAAATTCAAGGATTTTGAGAGACATTCTCATGAGACTGTTCAGTGTGCAGTTGGAGAGGTCTGGTCAGTCCTGGACCTGAACTAGAGGAAATACAGATAAAGATTTAGGATTCATCAAAATGTTTGATATCAGAAGCCATGGTGGTGAACAAGTGATAAGAATGTCCATGATAGATCTGTAAGGAAGAGAGAGGATTTTCAAATTGACATTTTTGGAGCTGGTTAGATTGATTTGAAAGGCATCCACCCTTGATAGAACCTGGCACTCATTTGGTCCTCTTGATTTAGAATTTAGCAAGTGCTGCCTATCTAACATTGCATTTGCTGTCATATTGTCTTCCCTTCACTACTTTCATCCCCAGCATGATAGTAAAATTGTAGGAAATGCTCTACTGTCTTTACTGTGCCAGTCATAGCATTAGCTCCATCCTACCACTACATTCTTCCCACCCTTCAGAATGAAAGGCAGATTATGACCGGATTCCTGCATCTTCATTGTCCTTAAGTCAGCAAAAATGCTCTCAGACTGATCAGAGCCTCTTGATATAGCCGTAAGAGACTTTCTCTAGGGACAGCATCTCACAGATGGAAACATGTTTCTAGTTTGGTTTAGGGAAGGGTCAGGAGAAATGGTTTCTTCATTTCTATCTCTCAGAAGATGTTTGACTAATTTATATACTTGAGCACTTGGCTGTTGTTTTTACATTATTACAAACATTTTGATGTTAATCTTTATAGATCTTCCTTTAATGTTTTGTATTTTATTTCCATATCAGTAAAGGAATCGCTGATACATTTTATGCAGTGATGTCTTTAGTTTTTTAAAAAAGACATCCACCTCAGTATAAATTTAAACTATGTCATCCAGTTCCACATAGTTTTGTTATTTTTCCAAGATACCTATTCCTATCGAGTATGGCTGTTGACTGTTTGAATTGTGGCTAGTCTAAAATATATGCTGCAACTGTATATTATACATCAGGTTTTGAAGACAGCATACAAAAGGTCAGCTATCTCATTTATTGTTATACTGAGTACACATTGAAATGGCAATATTTCAGGTTTATCGAGTGAGATAACATAGTATTAAATTACTTTCACCTTTTTTCTTAATGTGTCGCCATGAAAATTTTAAATTACATACGTGGTTGCAACATTTCTATTGGACAGCGCGACTCTAATCGACACCAAATACACCTTCACTCCCCTGCACTCACCCCAAATGAATTGCTCCTGCTTGTGGACTTGTTAGTGATTGATTGCTCTTGTTTCTGATGCCACTGCCCAGTGTGGAAGCCTTTGGTAATCTAGCAACAATTCTGATGGTTTTTAAAACCACCTTTGTTGATTACAGAGAATTTTGCAAAGGGCAAATTGGGGAAATAATTTAAATGTATTGAGCTACTGAAAAGTAATACTTGGAACCAGTAAAACCATCTATTGAGGACCACAAGAAGTTGTTTTTGTTTGTTTGGGCTGTAATTTCTATGAGAATAACTATTGGATTTTCTAAAACACGTTTTTTTACTTTTTTGTTCCAAAAGGGATTTAAAGTAGTCAATTTTATAATGTAAGTAATTGATTGACACTGTATTAGGAATCCAAGAGTAGTATTAGTTACTTTAGGAATTTCTCATGCTAGCCAAAACTCCAGTGAGATAAAAATTCATGGGACTTCACTGGCTGCCCAGTGCTTAAGACTTTGCCTTCCAGTGTATGGAGTGCAGGTCTGATCCCTGGTCAGGGAGTTGAGATCCGACATGCCTTGCAACCAAAAAACCAAAACATATAACAGAAACAATATTGTAACAAATTCAATAAAGACTTTAAAAATGATCCCCATTAAAAAAAAAATCGTGTTCCTCTAGGTGATTACTGCTTATCCCTCTTATGGTCTGTCTCCTGAGACCAGACCTCATTCACCTAGAAACAAAACCCGTTACAGAGGACAATCCGTAGGTGAAGACGACACACATTTAGGGACGTCTCACCTTCTCAGATTACGCTTTAAAACTGAAAGTAAACATAGCTCCAGCTCCGTCTGTTTGGTGCTGATGTCTGCAGGGTGAACATCTAAAGTGGAAACTGAGTTTATTACTAGGGAACAGAGTGTTCAAAATTAAGTTGTAAATTTTAAAAATGACCTCTTTTATGATGATACAGAACACTGCCTACTTCCTGGACATACTTACCCTGCTACAGTTATTTAATGATTACCTGTCTGCGTATGAGAGAGAGAACCCTCAGGTCTCAGCCTTACTCCTGTTTTACTAATCAGGATTTGTATCGTGAGCGGTATGAGAATGTCTGATTCCTAGTATTTATCTCTTTTTTAAAATTTTTTGCTTAATTTAGTACCTACTATGTGTAGCACACCTTCTAGGGGTTTTATGGGTAGGAGGACATACATAAATACACAATGGATGGACCTTGCCTTCAGAGATCTAAGAGAAAAATAGACATGTATGATTACATATAAAATTATATCAGTCCAACCCAGTACTGTACAAAGTGCAGTAATTCATTAGAATAGAAAGGGATTAAGAAGGTCGTCTTGGAAGAAAACATGGAGATTTCAAAAGGGCAAAATTATAGGAAAAGTAAAGGGCTCTGTAGGAATACAGCCACCACCCAATACAGTAGGTTCAGCAAACAAGTCACTAAAGGAGTGAGTACAGGGAGATGAAACTGAATGGCAGATTAGAAACAGATTCCCAATGAGATTCCTCAGGGCTCTTACCCCAGGGTAAGAAGTTTGAACCTAATTCTCTTGATATTAGGAAAGATTTTTAGCAGAGTGACATGTTCAAATCTGTGTTTGCTGAAGACAATATAATGGGATGCTGTGAAAGATGATGGGTGGGAAAAAGCCAGAAGTCAAGGAAGCCTGTTTCAGTATTTTAGGTTTTAAAGGGGAGATGCAGCACTCAGTTAAGGCACAGGTAACAGGAATAGCAGCTAGAATGGATCTGAAAAATTCAGATGTGGGGAGTGATTGGATGATGAGCAAAGTTAACTTTTAGGCAGGTGCTATTTAATTCTCGTAACAACCATCCCGTCACTGTACTTTATACATGAGGAAGCTGAGGCAGAGATGCTGAGAAACATGCAAGCCAGTGCTTGGAGGAATTACAATCAGTCCCTGGTAGTCTTGCCTGAGCCCAAGCTCTCAATTTCTGTTTCTCCCGCCTATGTGGAGAAAAACAGTTCTGAGGTTCTAACATTCCTAGCCTTGTGGCTGTTGCTTCCATCAGCAGTGGGAGGACCTTGTCTTTTACAGATGGATGCCCATAAAGGTTCTGTTTCAGGCTGCTCCATTCTCTGATTCTGCATGCTTTTTTATATATAATAAGCTCAGTCATCCATTCCCATGAACTCAACTACCATCTAATTGCCCATGACTTCACATTCTTTAGTAAAGGTGCCCTGACCTGTACTTCTGCTGCCAGCTGGCTGGCTGTCTCCTCCTTGGGGTGTACCACAAGCATGTGAAAGTAAACAGCCCCAAACCAAACTCATTAGTTGCTCGTTAATGACATAACCTTACTATCATTCCCCCCAGCAAGTTGAAAACTGGGACGTCATCTTGACTACTGTCACACAGTCGTCATTATCTCATTAGAACTATCTGAAAATCTCATTAGGTCCCTTTAAGCACTTTTTCCCCCTTCCTTTGTCTTCTAATGTGTGTGCATGGAAACAGAAATACATATATACATAAGTACCTACCTACCAACCAACAGACATAATTTGGATAACTGAAAATAAACCGTAGACCAAAAAGTAGCTGTGAGAGGGACAGAAGGAGGGAGAGACTTATTTCAGAAAGGAGGGAATAGTGCATGTGTAACCAAGGAAATGCCAGTGACTTATGGTTTCAAAAAACTTTAAAATTGAAAACTATTTCGCGCAAAGTATGTTTTAGGAAAATTATTGACATTCAGAAATAAATAGAATGAGTATAATTGTTTTGAACATTTCTTCTCTGATGAAGAATTTACTTAAAATGGATTTCAATACTTCTCTGAATTCTTGTATTTCATCTTTGTAGATAGCAGCATTTATGCTATTTATATGTTACTCTTTTACACTCTTATAAAAGTTCGACACTTCATAAGGGATATAACTTGAAGTTAAAAAATAAAAAGTTTGTGGGCAAATCTTTTGTGTTGGTAAAATGTTGTTATAATCATGTAATTGTAAATTGAGACCTAAAAAATAGATATGAAATCCAAAATAAATTTAATGAGCATCATCTTTTTTTATTACCCTAAGCTTTAAAATTTGAATAAGGGCTTGTGTTTAATCTTACCTATATGCAACCATGAATGTTTTTCTGTTATTGTTCCTAGGTAGGGTTAAATGAGAAATGGTTTCATATAAACAACAATGAAACCTAATTTTAGCCATTTCTCTCACTCAAATTGAAATTCATAATCTTACACATTATTTAAAACTCTAAAGTTTCCTCAAAACTAATCTTGTCTAATTTTTATTGTTTCCTCAAGCCATTGTTACCTCCCTCCACATAACTCGTTTGTAGCTCAGTAATTTTTTCCCATTAATGATATGTGAGTTTATGCTGTATATATTTTGTTTTAGTAATCTACTTGATTCCTTTGTTTTCTTCCAAAAAGAAATAATATGGCATTCTAAGTTAGAAATTATGTATAACCTTAATGAGTGACAGAATGCTGCTAATTTGTAGACTTTGGTAGTTAAATATACATTTGGAAAACTAAAACTTTAAACATTTGCTCTAAAAAACGTGTTACTGGTGATTTTTCAGACGCAGCGATGCTAGCAAGTGCTGAGCTGGAGTCGCTTCCTGTGCGGCCCTCCCTAGTCCTTCTCGCTAGCGCTGGTCCTTCTCCGTGGCTCTCCCGGGCTCTGGCTCCAGGGTGCCTCCTGCTTCTTCTCTTACCTTGCCTGTCAGCTTCGGCGTTAATCATTCATCACTCTTAACAGTTTATCTATTTTTATTCACTGCCAAAGTCTGGCTTTGGAGAGTATGGAATATTTGAAGGAGAGAGAACCTCTTTACAGCCATTAGCCCTGATAGGACTATTTTCGTTTTTCTATACATTAAAAACAACTCTGCGTTTGTTTTTTTCGTTTTCATAACCAAGATATGTTGAGCAATTAATACACCCAGTGGTTCGATTTGGCACTCAGGACAATGTTTAGGAAGAAGGTACAAGGAAACCTGAAAGGGGTGGGGGCGGGGGACAGGAAAGATTTAAGCAAGTTCAGAAATCCCCTTCGTTCCCGCGCAGAGCCCCAGGAATCCTGAGTGTGTGCTCAGAGGTGCGGCGGCAGAGCCTCCGCGGAGGAGCCTGGGGGAGCGGGCAGGACAGCTGGGGCAAGGTTGTGCAACAAAGCTCCGGGAGGGAGCTCCCAGCAGGCCCCGCGCCCCGCCCACCGCTCCAGGTTTCCCGGCAGGCAGCCTCGGCCCCGCCCTCCCCGCCTACCCTCTCCTCCCCTCCCCTCCCCGCACCGCCTGGGAGCCCTGTGCTGGGGGGGCGGGGGCGGAGTGGGGAAGGGGGTGTCTTCCCGCTTGACTAGCCTGAGCCCCAGCCTCCGTGGCCATTTTCCCCGGGACTGGCAGGACCCTGGGTTCCTCCTCGGGAGCTTTCTGCGAGCCGGAAAATTGGCAGTCTAGGCAGGAGGTGGCAAGTGCCTTGTCGAACGTGGTTCTCTAAAGTTTTGCTGACACAGCTTAACATTTAAACGAAACACACCAGCTGGATTGGTGAAGGCAGCGTTTTTCCTGTGCCACTTCGGGCCCCAGTTCCACTCAGAATTGCTTCATTTGCCCCCTAACCTTCTCCTCCTCCTCCACCAGTTTGGCTTGCCAAAAGCTGTGTGCTTTAATTTTTTCCGTTTCCTTTGGTGCGTCTCTCTTTTCACCCCTCTTCCTCCTCCGCTCCATCACCACCCAACTTCTTGGGCTGGATAAGTTGCAACTCGTTTTACATGATTAAAACTTGAGTGCCTGATGGTGGAAAAGCACTGAAGGAGCTGAGGAAGGTCAGAGCCACTGCCCAGGCCTCTAAACACAGGGCGGGGCCGGCACTCAGAACCCACTTGACAAAAACAGGGCGGGGCGGCAGGCGAGGGGCGGGGTTAGAGCGCACAGCTGCCAAACATTGGGCGGGGCCATGCCTGTGGACAGGGCGGGTGGAGCCTGAAGCCCAGGCCTATGAGAACTCAGCTGGACCGGCGGGTGAGGGGCGGGGTGGCCACCACCATTGGCTGCTTCAGTGCTGCCAGGAGTCAGGCTGACCTAGGCTAGGGCTGCTTAGACAGGCACTTGGTTTCCATTTGTGTCATAACTGCTGTTTGGAGCCAAGTACATGCTCGTCCACCTTCCTTGGCAGGAAAACCAACTCACAGCATTTTTTTAAAAGCTGGGAGAAGGGTGAAGGAGGGATGGACTGGGGATTTGGGGTTAGTAGATGCAAACTGTTACATACAGAATGGGTAAACAATAGAATCGTACTGTAGAGCACAGGGAACTAGATTCAATATCCTGAGATGAACCATGATGGAAAAGAATAAAAAATAATGTATATATGTGTGTAACTGAGTCACTTTGCTGTACAGCAAAAATTAACAACATTGTAAATCATCTGTGCTTCAATTAAAATATAAAAGCTGTGGAAGGTCTAAGCTTGTGAAGTTTTAGCTACTGCATGTTTTCCTGCTCATAATTAAGTGCTAGAGGCTTTTTGAAATACTCTTTCTGCTGTTTAGCCTTTCTCTTTCGTGAAGACTTAGATTAAGTGTTCTCGTTGATCACTTTCTCTAGGAGTTTTAAGTAGAATGTTGCAATTTCGAGATCTTGGACATTTTCAAGTAAGCTAAATGTCATTATAGGTAAGACTATAGTAGGCTAATTAAAATATGCTTTTAATTCAACCAGTAACAATCAACTATGGCCAGTTGGTTTTTTAATTTTTTTATTCTACACTATGGATATGTAATTTGTAAAGCTTGTTTACTCATTGATGCTGTTTACAATAAATAGTTTATTATTTGGTATGTTTGCTTTCTGTCATATGCAAGTCAGCTTAATCTTGGAATACTGGAAATTTAATTTGATGATATAATGGGAATGTAGTTTTGAGTTAATTTATCACTATTGATGTAAAGGTGAAATCAAGGAAATGTGTCTTGAAGAATTTAAGAGAAATGGCCTTGAATAGTTCTGAATATTAACCTTCCATTTGCTTTTATGCCTTATACTGTTATGTTTATTGTGGCAGATGAATATGTATAATATTTTTCCTTGCATTGTGTATACAAATGAGATTTTGTAAAAACTGCTAGAATCCTAGCAGGGATGTTTCTAACTTTGATCATAGTTGCCTCCATATGACATTTGCCAGTTCCCTTTTAAATTAAGATCAAATATTTTTCAAGTATTTTGTTAAAAGGAATGAGTAATATACTAGAGTATGCTGTTGAACACCTCCTCACAGCATAGTGTTAAGCCTTTATTGGTGATCATCAGTAGGTCATGATAACAGCTCTTTTTAGATTTTGAGCTACAGTCTTGTGTAATAGTGGTTCTGGTAAATTAATTTTGAGTTGACAAGCTTTTTAACTCTCTGACTTTGTGGATATTGAATTAATGGACAGGCTTAATTTCTATATATCTCAAAAATGATATCCATAATTGCAAAAGACAACAAAATGAACCCTTTCATATAAGTTGATGGAATTTTAAAATGATATAACATGAATTGAATAAAAAACAATTTCGCTGCTTTCACATCCTCCCAGCAGCATATTCCATGGTTACATGAAAGTGAAAGTGTTGGGTCGCCCAGTCCTGTCTGATTCTTTGTGACCCCATGGACTGTATCTTCTGTCAATGGGATACTCCAGGAAAGAATACCGGAGTGGGTTGCCATTCCCTTCTCCAGGGGATCTTCCCGCCCAGGGATCCAACCTGGGTCTACCATCTAAGCCATCAAGCAAGCCCCAACAGAAAGGCAACCCTGGGTGGATTACTCCCTAATCCCATCGGTAAAAATACATCTGAAATTATAGGTACATCAAACTTTATTTAGAAGTTACCATTCTGTTGTTAATCATAAAGTCTTGGTTTCAAAAATCCTAACACAATTAAGTTGGAGAAGGCGATGGCACCTCACTCCAAAACTCTTGCCTGAAAATCCCATGGACGGAGGAGCCTGGAAGGCTGCAGTCCATGGGGTCGCTGAGGGTCCGACACGACTGAGCAACTTCACTTTCACTTTTCACTTTCATGCATTGGAAAAGGAACTGGCAACCCACTCCAGTGTTCTTGTCTGGAGAATCCCAGGGACGGGGGAGCCTGGTGGGCTGCCATCTGTGGGGTCTCACAGAGTCGGATATGACTGAAGCGACTTAGCAGCAGCGGCAGCAACAACACAGTTAAGTATCAGCACAAAAGACATACCTATTTGGATAATCATTTATGCCCACTCTCTGCAAGTTTGTTTCTGTTTGCTCTGAGCATTTGCCCGGTTTGTAGCAAACTATGAAATTATACTTTGCCTCTCTAGTATCCTAGTGTGAGTATTACTCCTCCAGATTTTTCGAAGGGAGTCTTAAAGCAAATAATAGATTTAAGTGAGAGTTCAAGCAAATGTCTGATTTGACTAATCTTGCATTTAGGTTTTAGATCTAAGATATATATACATGCATGTGAACGTACACACACCTGCATGTACATATGTTTACAGGCCTTAGCTATCTCAGTTTATTTTTACTTTTGACTTTTACCCATTTCCCCATTTTACAGAATAGGTGAATTTGTATTAATTGGTAACAACTCTCCATTTTTTTTTTTTTTTTTTAATAAAACATGGCATTGAGCTCACATATTGTATGAGTAAGTTTATCCACCTGTGCAGAGTTGTCACTGAGCTTGTGATCTTCTTTCTGGAAGAAATTTGTTTTATAGCATTTTACTTCAGCAGTACTAAAACCACTGCTCTGTGGAAACCTTGGCTCCATAGCCCTCTGTCATGAATATGATGATAATGCAGTTTAACTGTTCCAGCAATTGAAGTGGCTTTCGTCCCAAACACTGTTTGTATTCCTGTTAATAAAATCAAGATTTGAATCATGGTTTTTCCTCCTGTGCTCATGCTCCTTAATATCAGTTACTGGAATTTCCCATCTAGACCAGGGATTCTAACCTCGGTACCACTGGCATTTTCGGCCAGATAATTGACTGGTGTAAAAGGACTATATTATTCATTGCAGAACCATGAGCTACCAGGAGCAGACCCCATCCTAACCCCCATTGTAATGACCAAAAATGCTGCTGCTGCTGCTGCTAAGTCACTTCAGTCGTGTCCGACTCTGTGTGATCCCATAGACGGCAGCCCACCAGGCTCCGCCGTCTCTGGGATTTCTCAAGGCAAGAACACTGGAGTGGGTTGCCATTTCCTTCTCCAATGCATGAAAGTGAAAAGTGAAAGTGAAGTCGCGCAGTCATGTCCAACCGTCAGCGACCCCATGGACTGCAGCCTTCCAGGCTTCTCCGTCCATGGGATTTTCCAGGCAAGAGTACTGGAGTGGGGTGCCATTGCCTTCTCCGAAAAATGTTGCTAGACATTGTCAAATATCCCCAGACTTACTAAGAGGGAGGGGGGCAAATTTTTTCCTGGTTGCCAAATAGCTATTTTTTTGTTTGACTGATTAATTTTAAGTTTGGTTGTACATTTTTAATTTCAGAGACTTCGTTTTTGTTTAAAAAGCTGAAGACTTTGTATGAATAAAACTGAGCCTGCTTAATTTAACAGTGTTGAAAGGGCCTACCAAGAGTAATATTTCATACATTAAAAATCAAGCTTTTCACACTTGAGACTGTATTTCAAGCTTTTGAGTACTTTATAAGTAGAAAGTAGTTTCATGGTGTAATCTCAGTAACTCTGAATTTTCTCAACATATCTCCTAGAGTTACTGGAGCTGGATTACAAAATAAGCATTAACATGTGGCCCTTTAAGAGGTGTTTGGTTTTTTTTTAAGATTTTAATTTTGGAAACTGAATTCAGAATTTCTGAGCTATAGGTACTGTTACGAAGAGGTTAAGTGTTATACTTCATATCTGAAGATTGTATACCGTTCTTATCTGAACTTGTACATAATACTTTAACTTCAGTGTTGGCTGTACTTTTGATTTTAAGTTGATTTGCTGGTTGTCATGTTGAGATTCAAACTTATATGCAATTGTATTAAATATCAAAAATTTTCATTAGAAACACAATCCCGTTTTTGTTTTAAAAAACTAACCTAAAGTTATTTCTGCCTGACCAGAACATTTCAAAAACCTCAAATTTCCCCTACCACAAGAAGAATCTAGCTAACTGCAAATCATGCAAAAATCTGTAGAAATTATCACCTGAAAATTTCAGTCGTATGATCTGGAACACTTTATCAAAAGAGAAAAAAGATACACTCTACAATGAAAATCACAGGTGTTTTGAGGATGGCTTTCTGGAATATTATTTTAGTTCTTATCTGCATATTTGGAAATGGTAACATTTTCTGAGTACCATTAACTATTATGATGATATGTGAAGAATAGTACTCTAGTAGAACCTTAGAACATTTTTAATGGAAGTTTTCCATCACCCCAGAGTTCCACTGTGGTCCTCCGGGGTCACCCAGCTCCTGGCAATCACTGATCTGTTTGCTTTCTTGAAAGTTTTGCCTTTTCCAGAATGTCATAGAAATGGAAGCTCATAGTAGGCAGCCTTTTGAGTCTGGCTTTAGCTTCTTTTACGTATTAGTACAATACATTTGTGATGCATCCGTCTTGTTGCTTATATCAGTAGTCAGTTCCTTTTTTATTGGTGAGTAGTTTTCCATTGTATGGATATAGTCTGAAATTTCGTTTATCCATGCACTAGTTGATAGACATTTGGATTGTTTGCAGCTTTTGACAGTTTTGAGTAAAGCCTCTCTAAATAGTCTATACAGGTCTTCAGGGGAACATGTTTTCACCTCTCTTAAGTAAATGCATAGAAGTGGGATTTCTGAATCATGTTGTAAGACTACCTTATTATTTTGCTGCAGTAGATTACTTTTCAAAAATCAGTTCTCATGGTTGAATCCCATGGTTTTAAAGAAATTGCTCATGTTTTCTTTTGCCATATGATACTACTGTTTATGGTAGAACCAGAGGATTCCTCTTTGATAATTTATTCTTTCCTGGTGTGGCAGTGGTAAAGAATCCACCTGCCAATGCAGGATACACGAGTTCAATCCCTGGGTCAGGAAGATCCCCTGGAGAAGGAAATGGCCAATCCACTCCTGTATTCCTGCCTGGAAAATCCCGTAGACAGAGAAGCCTGACAGGCTGTAGTCCATGGGATCGTGAGAGAGTCGGACACAACTTAGTGACTAAAACAAGAAACAACAAATTTATTCTTCCAGAGAGTACTCTAATCATATGCCACCAGTATTTTAGAAAGTGACTTTATTATTTATATCAAGATGTGTCCCTGACATGAAGTAGTGATGAGAGTGTCACTAACAAGTGTGGTATCTTCCTTCTCCTCTGGGTCAGTCTGTTTCTAAGCTGTGTCTTTTCATGTTTCTGTTGGTTGTTTCCAGTCTAACCTGAGCCTGTGTCCTCAGGCATTCAGCTCTTCAGTGAGCAGATGAGGGTTTGTAATTATCTCCTCCCTGACATTTTTCTGCACCGAAATGCCCATGTCTTGAATTACCAACATTTTTTTAAGATTAGAGATTCTTTAGAGACAAGGCCTCTATGGCCCTTTATTATAGAAGATTAATATTGAATAGTTTTGAACTCAAAAAGGCATGAAAGTAAACTTGGTAGCAAAGCTTTTTCACACAACTAATACCTGTCTTTGAAGACTTCCTCTTCTTCTTGTGCAGTGTTTTTCTAGACAATATTCTTGTTTCGGGGAGAGAAAGACCGGGTAGACAGGAATAGTGGTATGCTGTTAGTTGCTTGCCTTGAAAACTTCAACTCTTCCCCCCTCCACCCCCTCAGTTTGCCTCTGTCAGAACTTCCTGTACTAACCTCAGTTTCCTTCACATACTTCTACTCTTTGCTTAAATTTTTTTTTTTTTTTTTTTTTTACTATTGTTGCCCTTTGCACATTAGAATATCTTAAGCAGTTTATGTGAGAGAACAATTGAGGTGACATGATTGGTGTCGACAAATTCGTCTTGGACTAATAGCACTTTAGATAATGATGAAAAGAATTAAAAAGTGATGTCTTTTCTAAAGATGTCTTAGTTGTGCAGTTACTAGTTTTACCGAATTAAGTAGGTAGATTCTTTAAAATAAGTCCCATCTAAACAAGAGTTAGTTTTAAGGTAAAAGTTAAGGCTTGTGTCTCAATTTAAGTATACTGAACCTTACATTCTCTTCTTTCTCTTTGGTTGAATTATCTTTCTGTTCCAATATGATAATCAAGATAGTCTTAAACAGTTTATATTTTGAAAGACCTTAAAGATACACTTAAAGCTCAACATTCAGAAAACGAAGATCATGGCATCCAGTCCCACCACTTCATGGGAAATAGATGGGGAAACAGTGGAAACAGTGTCAGACTTTATTTTTCTGGGCTCCAAAATCACTGCAGATGGTGACTGCAGCCATGAAATTAAAAGACGCTTACTCCTTGGAAGGAAAGTTATGACCAACCTAGATAGCATATTCAAAAGCAGAGACATTACTTTGCCAACAAAGGTTCGTCTAGTCAAGGCTATGGTTTTTCCTGTGGTCATGTATGGATGTGAGAGTTGGACTGTGAAGAAGGCTGAGCGCTGAAGAATTGATGCTTTTTCACTTTGTTGTTGGAGAAGACTCTTGAGAGTTCCTTGGACTGCAAGGAGATTCAACCAGTCCATTCTGAAGGAGATCAGCCCTGGGATTTTTTTGGAAGAAATGATGCTAAAGCTGAAACTCCAGTACTTTGGCCACTTCATGCGAAGAGTTGACTCATTGGAAAGGACTCTGATGCTGGGAGGGATTGGGGGCAAGAGGAGAAGGGGACGACAGAGGATGAGATGGCTGGATGGCATCACTGACTCGATCGACGTGAGTTTGAGTGAACTCCGGGAGTTGGTGTTGGACAGGGAGGCCTGGCGTGCTGCGATTCATGGGGTCGCAAAGAGTCGGACACGACTGAGCTACTGATCTGATCTGATCTGATCTGATCTGAAAGATACACTGTGATAGAAGTCTGATTGTAATCACTATTCCAATATTTTTTAGACCAATCTACTTTTTAGAAGTATTTTAAGGTAAATAGATGTTTTTTCATATTTCATTTTTTGCACATGCAGATCCTGGTGATGGAGTGAGGGGGCTAGGAACGTGCAGACAGGAAAGAGGGCAGCAGAAAAAGAAGCTGGTGGCTGGCAGTCAAATTAATACTGTATAAGCAGCCCTATGGAAGCAGTGATAAAAGTTTAATTTGTTGACCTTCAAATATTTTTGTTTTGAAAATACCTTTCATTCTCATCTAATCAGTTAAAATCATCTTTGTTGAATCTGCTACCCCAGGCAGAGTGGTTAACTTTTACAAATGCTTTATTTGTGGGTCTCCGCAGCCTATGTGTCTACAGCACCTCTTTTGAATAATAATTGTATAACAGTTTTCAACTTTCTTTTCTGAGTTTGATCTTAATGGTGGGCAGGACTGGAAGAGAGGGTTAAGTATGGTCAAACAGTACTTTTGCTAAATTTTTAACTTTTATTTTAGTAGATGTATTCAGTCATTTTTAAAAATTAATTTTCCTCTTTACGAAATTAAAATGAAGAAAAGAGTTTATATTTTTGGCTTATGTTTTTAGTGCATTTAAATTTCTCAGACTGTAGTAAATTTGATAAACTTTTTATATCAGTTATGTATGAATGAGTAGATACTTATTTAAACAGGGAAGTATTGCTTAAAACTGCATTGAATTATAACAATTCAAAAAGAATATGACACAATGTAAGATGAGATAATAGTATTTAAATTGCTATAAAGTCTAGAAAAACTAACACCTGAACTGCCTGGATACCTGAGCTGCTTTTATATTTTTCTTCATCACATCTCCTAGAACTTAAGGACAATTGTGTAGAAAATCTTATTTAAAAAAGATAAGATGTTAACTTGAAGAATATAGGAAAAGCAATCAGAAAGAAGTGCTAATGTGGTGAATAATTAGTGTTTTACTGTAGATATATTTTCTACATTAATAAAATACACTTTGCAAAAAGATCTAAAGTAAATATTAAAGCATTGCTTTTATTGAGAGTATGACCTGTTTCAGAAGTTTTGTTTACAAATTTACATTATTTATATACACTTATTGCATTAGAAAAAGCCAAAGGAAATCTTGAATATATATATAGGTCTATTCTTTTATAATTCCATAGTCCATATTTCTTGATAAACACTGAGTGTAAAAATGATTAACTGTTATATCATGTGATTTCTCCTGGGATAGCCCCAGATCTACAAATCTGTCTGTCCTGTAACTGGTAGAGTTACACTTGGGCACCTATTGTACTCTTTGATCTCAAGGAGACCCCCTGTAGAGTAAGCATGGTCTTGGGACCATTTAAACCTTATTCTTCTATAGAATGCATCTCTGTCAGTATCCTTCAAGTGATGACCTGCCACATGAGGTAGGGCATTCCTACCATATGCTGTGCTGTGGTCAACCCACTTAAGTACAGAGCTCAAATTTTACCAAAACTTATTTAAAAATTAAATTTGAAAATATTATAAACTGTGTTCTTTATGAAATATTTACTATAGTCATTCTCAGTACAATTCTAAAAGAATGATTACATTTTAATTCAAGAATAGGGATAAAATATCTGTCTTTGAGCAGTGTTCTTACTTTATTGCCATCAATTTTAAAATTTAATCCTTTTAAAGGAAATTAAAATTTACTCTTGACCAGAGAGACAAAGAGCTTACCTGAGAGCTCAGTTGGCAAAAATCCACTTGCAATGCAGGAGTCCCCAGTTCAGTTGCTGGGCCAGGAAGATCATCTGGAAAAGGAATAGGCTACCCACTCCAGTATTCTTGGGCTTCCCTTATGGCTCAGCTGGTAAAGGATCCGCTTGCAGTGTGGAAGATGTGAGTTCGATCCCTGGGTTGGAAAGATTCCCTTGGAGAAGGGAAAGACTACCCACTCTAAGTGTTCTGGCCTGAAGAATTCCATGAACTGTATAATCCATGGGGTCACAGAGAGTCAGACACGGCTAAGCGATTTTCACTGTCCCTTCACATTCAGAGAGATAAATACATCAAATGCTTACATACCATCATTATATATAGTAAAACTGGATTTTGACTTTTTAATAACACTAGTGTGTCATATAAGTATGTATATTGTCACCTAGATGGTACATAGACTTTAACTTCCGTATTTATATAAGGTGGAGGATGTTTTCAATCTTGATAGATCTTACACTTGTGACATGGAGCTATATCAAATTGTGGTATATAAACATGTATTCATATTTTCATTTTGTTACAGTCCTCAATACATTCATTCATACCTACTTATTTGCTCAACAATTATTTCAGGGGCTTCTTCTCCATGTCAGATGTTTTTTTCTGGATAAAAAACTTACAACAGTGAATGACATGTGCAAAGTCCTTACTCTTGTGAAGGTTACATTCAGCAAAGGGATAAACAAGGAAATTTCAGGTGGTGACACTAGAGAGGGAGAAGAGCTCTTTTAGGAGAGAACCTTTAAACTAAGGTGTGAGGATTTGAAGGAACCAGTGGTAGATCTGATAGCACAGCGTTCCAGGAGGTGGGAACAGCAAGCGCACAGGCTCTGAGGTAAGAGAGGGCCATTTTGAAGAACAGAAAGGAAGCCAGCTTAGGTGGAATGTTGTGTGTGGAGGAGAGTGTCAGGACTGGGGATCAGAGAGGCAGGCAGGAGCCACTCTGTTGAGTTTCTTGTGGACTGAGCGTTTTATGGTCTTGAGAGGTTTCAAATAGAGAGTGGAGGTGGAGGAGGGACTTGCCTGTGTAGACACTGTAAGCACTTTCAGAACTGCCTGTTGTATTTAATGTTCTAGCCTGGAACTCAACCCGTAGGTACATGACACCTGAGAGCCTTAGTTAATTGTGCTACGGAACAGACCAACCGGTAGCTTAGTGCTCAGAGCAACCGACACTTCTTTAGCTCTTGATTCTTCAGTTTGCCAGTCTGGCCTGGGTAGTTCTCCTGGTTTCTGCTGGTCTCATTCTCCTCTCTTCTGTTAGCTATACTGATCTGCTAAATGGCTGTCTCTGCTTCTTGAAGTTGACTGGCTCATGGCTAGGGTGACATGGTAACAGAACCATATGTCTCTTATCCGCCGACTAACTAGCATGCGCTGGTTGACTTCCAAGAGGCTGGCTAAAAGTAGGCATTGCCTCTTGAATCTTAGACTTGGAAGTGGTACACTTTGCTTTCTGTTGCTGTATTCTGTTGATCCAGGCAAATCACATATCCAGCCCAGACTAAAGGATTTGAGAAATTGACTCCACCTGCATAGTGATGGCTATTTTTGCACCCTCTTCTGTACTCAAGGTCTGTTTTCTCTGAGCCATATCATGAGTTTGTGACCGCTTTGAGAATCTCAAGTGAAGGCATCCTCACCCAGTCAGAGAACATAGCTAGAAAGGGGAGTGTGACCACATGTTCACAACCTTTGTTTTAAACGTAACAGCCTAGATATGAAGATACAGCTAACATTCTAGTATAGAAGACACTGTGAACATAACACTTGCAGTGAAAAGTATAATTATAACATATCTGTCATTTGCCTTCAAATTGTAGTGCACACTGTATTAAGTAGAACAGAAATGATTTTTGGTTGCATATGAAATGTACCATTGTTATTAATATTTATTGGTTTCCTATATAGGTATAAGTTTTTAGCTAATTTTAAATGCATTCAGAGAATGGTTGTTCTACTAAGAGCACTTAACAGTAGAAGGCATCATTGTGAGTTCTATTACCAGCTAACCGAACACCTAGCAGTTTCTGCAAGCTGTGGCCTTGGGCTGTCATGTGGCCTGTACATGCTAATAAGGAGAATGAGGAGAATAATAAGAGAAGAATGCTACCAGGGTTTTACATGTCTTAAGTGTTCATTTTTTAAATAGACTACAAAAAAGTAAATGATAATAGTGGTAATAATAGTAACTGTATTTAAAAAAGCAAAACAGATTCTTTGCTTGCTAAAATTAAACCTTTGCCACCCAGTGTGAGCTGTCTGTGTGCTTATGTGAGAGGGAGAAGAAGAAAGGTGGGGGACAGAGGGCTCTTCCTATAGTCTAAATTGTCATAAATCCTGCAGCAAATTTGGAAATGAATTTGCTTATTAATGTCTGCTTCTCCTTCTTTTGGGTAAAACTGTGTATAATTGTTCTAGTTGGTATATTGGTCTTTTTGGATAAACCAAAGGAGACATAGCACTCTTTAGTATTTTTACCCCTTAAACATCAATCGAGGCAAAAATTATTTTTTTAAAGCATCTGAATTCTTAGTAATTTACCTGTGGACAAATATTGTGATTGCAGATTGCATCAGATTCTTCTCCTCTCACTTCCACCTGCCTTTGGGTTGAATGAGCCATGGATAATTTTATTTTTCTCATCCCTACCTGGAATTATGTTAATGTAAATGGCAGCCCACTCCAGTATTCTTGCCTGGAAAATTCCATGGACAGAGAAGCCTGGTAGGCTACAGTCCATGGGGTCGGAAAGAGTCGGACATGACTGAGCGACTTCACTTTCATTTTCATGGTAAAGCTATGGTATATATGATCACTGGAGAAAATAATGAATTATTCTGTATCACAGTTATTTAAAGGAAAATTAAAGCTGAGTCATCTCTTCCCCTTGTTATTTCAAAATAAATTACAGATAGATCAAATATTTAAATGTAAAAAATATAAAGTGGAATGTATTAAAAGAAAGCATGAAGAAATATTATAAAGTCTGGAATAAGCAGGATATTTCCCAGCATGGCACATATTCTAGAAGGCATGGAGGGAACAAATGAATAGATTTAAATATTTATAATATCAAGTTTCTGTTTTTAATCCTACTTTTAAGTTTTAACATGTTTAAAGCATTTATAAACTATTTCTTGAAAGCTGAGTTATTCATGATTATGTAATGAATATATCATATTATCTATGTTAATGTAAATGGCAACCCACTCCAGTATTCTTGCCTGGAAAATTCCATGGACAGAGAAGCCTGGTAGGCTACAGTCCATGGGGTTGAAAAGAGTCGGACATGACTGAGCGACTTCACTTTCACTTTCATGGTAAATTATGTAACATATATCATATAAATATATTATACTTCATATATATTATACGTTAACCATTCCCTATGTTTATGCTTTTTTCTAATTTGTCTTTATTTTAAATAAAGATGTACTATACGTACTTAATTCGAGAAGGAAATGGCAACCCACTCCAGTGTTCTTACCTGGAGAATCCCAGGGACAGGGGAGCCTGATGGGCTGCCGTCTACGGGTTCGCACAGAGTCGGACATGACTAAAGCGAAGCAGCATACATACTTAATATTCTGGGAAGGCTAGTCTTATTTACATACCCATCACAGGTATTGGGGCTTCCTGCTGGCTCTGCGGTAAAGAATCTGGCTACAATGCAGAAGACGTTGGTTCGATCCCTGGGCTGGGAAGATCCCCTAGAGAAACCCACTCCAGTATTCCTGCCTGGAGAATCCCCATGGACAGAGGAGCCTGGTGAGCTACAGTCCGTAGAATCGCTAAGAGTTGGACACGACTGAGGCAGCTGAGCAGGCAAACACACACACACACACAGATGTTAAGGGTTCTAGTTGTACACACAGGCATTGAATAAGACTTTTACTTACATTTCTATGGTTATTACTGACATTGAATAATTTATTGAATGCTTTTTAATGTTATCATTTGCATATTTTATTAACTAATTCCTTTAAATTGAATAAGAAAAACACATGTATTGGTGGAAAAAATTTCTTATTATATTGTGAGACAAAATACAGTGAAAAAAGGTCTCTTCCTTGAGGTAGTCACTAAAGTGTTTCTTGCATATCTTTTCAAAATAGTCTATCAGTCATATAGCTGAATCTCATAACACAGATATTAGAGTGTACACTGTTCTGATTCTTTTCACTTCATATGACATCATGGAAAATTTTCCTTATCTACACAGATAGATTCGCCTCCTTTTAACAGCAGTATAATATTCTAGGCTTAGCTGCATGCTGCAGCTGCTGCTGCTGCTGCCTCCAAGTCGCTTTAGTTGTGTCTGACTCTGTGCAACCCCAGAGACGGCAGCCCACCAGGCTCCCCTGTCCCTGGGATTCTCCAGGCAAGAACACTGGAGTGGGTTGCCATTTCCTTCTCCGATGCATGAAAGTGAAAAGTGAAAGTGAAGTCGCTCAGTCGTGTCCGAGTCTTCGCGACCCCATGGACTGCAGCCTACCAGGCTCCTCTGTCCATGGGATTTTCCAGGCAAGAGTACTGGAGTGGGTTGCCATTGCCTTTTCCGAGGCTTAGCTGCATGAGAAGTTATTAAATCCCCTTATTGGTAAACATTTTGTGGATGGTTGTATTCAGCTTTTTCCTGTTACAGATAACTTTGGTAAGCAACTTTGTATATCTTTGTTTTTATGCTTGGATATCCTGGAATTGTTGGGCTAACACCTAATCACATGCATACACATTTTGGTGGATGTTGCTGCTGCTGCTGCTGCTAAGTCGCTTCAGTTGTGTCCGACTCTGTGTGACTGAGCTTTATTTCAGTATATGTTCTTATTAGTATAAGGCCATGATCTGAGTGATTTCTCACATCATTGTCAATATTATTAACATCTTAGTTTTTAATCTTTGGTAATCTGTGGTGAGAAAATAAAATAATGTAAGTTTTAATTTGCATTCCATTAATTGTGAGGAAGAATCTGTGTGTGACCATAAATCATCATCATTTGTTCCCTTACTTTTTGTGATAGTGTGAGCCTGATTTTAAAATATTTTCTTTTTCTTATAAAACAGAACATAGTTTTGGGCAGTTTTATTTTTTTACATATATATGTATCTATTCTTTTTCAAATTCTTTTCCCATTTAGGTTATTACAGAATACTGTGCAGACTTCCTTGTGCTGTATAGTAGGTCCTTGTTGGTTATCAGTCTTAAATATAGTGATGTGTATGTGAAAATGCTGCTAGATATTTGTTTTTTTCTGCTTTAGAGGTGTAGAAAGGGCTTTGAAAGTGATTAAGAAGGGGTAGGGTACAACCACTGCTACTTCCAAATTCATGAATTCACATTTTCCCTATTTTCTTAATAGAATGATTGGAAATTAAAGTGTTTTATTTTAATTTTGGCAGAGGGAGGGCTTGTTAGAGTAATTGGAAGAGAGAAAAGCCAATTGAATGAAGGCTTTTTGCTTGATTAGAATGAAAGAACTATGAATGGTGTAGCTGCTTCTGAACTTTGCAGATTGAATTTCCACAGTGATTTTAGAAATTCTCTACAAATGGAATCCTTTTAGGCAGTCATGTTATAAAGTGTTGATTGTAGCATCATCTGAAAGAAGCACAGTTTAATGGAAAGGGCCTCATCCTGTACTTAGGAAGTCTCTGCTTTGTTAGCCCACACATGCGTGCTCAGTCACTTCAGTCATGTCCAACTCTTTGTCATCCAGTGGACTGTAGTCTGCCAGTCTCCTTCATCCATGAGATTCTCCAGGCAAGAATACTGGAGTGGGTTGCCATTTCCTTCTCCAGGGGATCTTCCAGACCCAGGGATGGAACCCGCCTCTTGTATGTTGCAGGTTCTTTACCATCTGAGCCACGTAGGATGCCCACACAGATCCCTTCATACCTTATACCTCAAGACCCCTTGAGAAGTTCTCTCTCCCAGTGTTGTCACGTATGCTTCTCATTATGGTATTGAGTTATCTTTGCACTTGTTATAGCATCTGTATGGAGAAGGAGAACATTGAGTATCACATCCTAATTTTAATTTAGATAAACCTGTGACCTTTTTCTTGATGATTTTATAATACTGCCAGTACTTTGGCCACCTCATGCGAAGAGTTGGCTCATTGGAAAAGACTCATGCTGGGAGGGACTGGGGGCAAGAGGAGAAGGGGACGACAGAGGATGAGATGGCTGGATGGCATCACTGACTCGATTGACGTGAGTCTCAATGAACTCTGGGAGTTGGTGATGGACAGGGAGGCCTGGCGTGCTGCGGTTCATGGGGTCGCAAAGAGTCGGACACAACTGAGCGACTGATCTGAAGTAAAAGTCACTCAGTTGTGTCTGACTCTTTGTGACCCCATGGGAATTCCCCAGGTCAGAATACTGGAGTGGGTAATCTTTAACTTCTCCAGGGGAACCTTCCCAACCCAAGAATCGAACCCAGGTCTCGCGCATTGCAGGCGGATTCTGAACCAGCTGAGCCACAAGTCTCCCTAAACTGAAGATTAAAGAGAAAAATGACACCATGAGCGATCTCGTCTAGTCATTTCTGAATTTGAATTTATTTTTAAAGTGAATATTTAAATAGATTTCATCCAGGTAATAATATCTTAGTGAAACTTGCTTTTTATCTCATACAGTAGTGAGTACATGCCTAACATCCAATAAATATCCAGAAAGTCTATGTTAATGAGTAAGGTAAATGCAGACAGTCAGCACTCTGTCCTCCCACTACATTCTTAAATCTTTACACTGAGAATGTACTGATTTTTTCAGTTGTACATTCTTATTTTAACTTAAAATTGAGACTACTTTATAGCCAATATAAATTTGCTGATGATGGTTGTATAATAACTTAACTCCCATCATACAAGCACAAATCTACTTCTGGCTTTGTATAGGAATTATAGGTGTTAGGCTTGTGCAATAGAAAATACTTATCTTATTTTTGTTTTTACAAGATTGAAATTTATTATAAAAGAACCAGAAAGCTTAGCTGATTTCTGTTGAGAGTGAAATTTAATTACTGCCACCTGAAAATCATGTGTAAAGGCTGAAATACTCCCTTACTCCCACTAGAGGGGGATTCCTTCCAACTTAGGTAAAAAATACTCTTAGAAACAGCATGAAAACCTTTGGTTTATTATTATTAAATTAAATCTATTTAAATTTAATCTTTCTTTTTTATTAAATTAAAATTAATCTCGTGTTTTAAAAATCAGCTGTTTTTTATAGGTATTACAATTGAAATCTTATAGAAACAGATAATATAAAGGATACTGAACTAAAGTGCATATGTATTTAAACCATAGTGCTTTTGAACAAACCATAAATTTTTAAAATTTGCTTTAATTAAACTAGTTCATACTTAGGAATTTCAGAACATCATGTTGAGGCCTCCTGACTAGGGTGGAGGATGAGGCTGACTTTTGAGATCCACCCCCTTACACCAATCCCCAAAGTCTCTTATCTACTGACAAAGCTTCTTGGAGGGTTTCTGAATTTCTGCTTGAAAGCTTTGGTTTGCTGTCATCTCAGGTTGTCATATATATTGAAGCCATATCTTTATACAAATTTCTATTTGCTATAGAATTTTCTTTCTTAAGCAAATGCAGAACTCACTCTGGATATGGTTTTTGCAGATTTAAACATATATGTTTTTTAAAAACAATTCTATTCATATTAAAATATCAAATCAAGAGTGAGTGTACCTAACACTGAGGTATTCAGATATGAAGTATGTATATAATTCAAGAGTAAATGTCATATTATGTAGCTAAGTACCTAAGACTTGGTGAATTTGTTGCTTGTTCTTTCCTTTAACTAAAGTCTCCAAATGTTGATTAGAAGCTTTAATGTAAAAATGTTTGGGGTTAGTAACCTAGTGTTGTGAAAGGCCCAACTTAGGAAAATGAAACAAATGTAAATTGCAAATAACTGAACCCCCCCTCCCCTTTTTGTTTTCTTAAAGTCTGAAATAAGATCTAGTCTCTAAGTCTGACAGTTAGCTTTGAAAAGTTAAGTGTAAACAGACAATCTGTCAGTGACTCTCATATTGATTTCATGCTGTACTTATCCAATATTCAGTCTTTATCCTAAAATCACATTTGGTATCAGCAACATACTTTTTTCATCGAAACTAGGCTGCTCGTCTTCTCAGTGCCAGTCATGCATTTCTCCTTCTTTACACCCCAGTCTCTGTCAGACACCAGGTTGTGGTGAGCCTCACATTCAGTGAACCAAGTGGAGGGAGCAGTTTGTTTCTTTTTTTGACCCTTTACTTTCATGCTGGATGACAGTCTTATTGAAATGATCTTATATTTCCTCCCCCTAGCTAATTTTTTTTTTAATTGCAAGATACATTGGATGGCCCTTCTGTCTTCTACTTAAGTGCCTACTACAAATGCCTAATTTTAAGATGTTTAAAACTAACCGTAGCTGATTCATGTTGATGTATGGCAGAAACCAGCACAATACTGTAAAGCAATTATCCTCCAGTTAAAAATAAATAAAAGCAAATAATAAACAGTGAAGTCAGGCTAGTCTGATATTATTGCCCCACCCCCACTGTCTTCCCTGGACACTTAAGAAAATATTCTTCTTTGTTCTATTGCTTTCTTTTCTTGCCCTTTTCCACCATATACTGGCACTTTAATCATCAAATACTTTATAGACCAGACTGAATAATTATGTTTAAAAAACTGTAATTATCAATACACATCTTATTTTAGACGCTGCTCTTAAAATTCATGTTAATGAGCTCTGTCTTCTAGTGTGTGAGACTGATAAGCAGTTTTGAAGTTTTGCCATCATTTCACAACTTGTTGCTTAGACTCTGCCTGCCTTTTCCTGAGTGTTGCTTTCAGGAACTCTCTCGCTCTGCAGCATTCCCGAGATTCAGGACTACCCACTCTGATGTGAGCGAGACAAGAAATGACTAGCAGCTTCAAAGCATAATGGAATTGCTTTACAGAGCATAACTTTCCCATCACTGTCTGTGAAAGATCAAAAAGTATATGCAACATCTTGTGATTTAAGTAAGAAGGACGATTTCTCCTACCTCCAAGATCATTTTGAGGAACTTATACCACCACTTCAACATGGTGGCAAATATATTAATTTGACTGGTGCTCAGCCTATTGTAAAACTGGAACCCAGGGCAGTGACCTGGATTTATACCCTACTCTTGAAGAGACTCACAGATCTTACTCTCTTGACACCTGATGTAAATCAAATACCAGCTTTCTCAAAACTCTTAGTTCCAGGCCATGCCTGTGCTCTGGTGTCTGTGGCTAGACTCAAAGAAGGTGTTTGATAGTGCCTAAATTATTTTTTCCTTATGATTTCAGGTTGAAGTCTTGACCTCGGAGGATACTGCCTTTGGACTCAAGGTGTGTAGTCTGATATAGCTTATTGTATAGGTTTCATCAGCTCCCCTAAGGGATTGGAAGGCTCAACAGAGAGGACTTCTTTTTTTAATCAAATGGGGAGGTCCTAAAATCTTCCCGAAGTTTAAGATTTCTTTTTTATTAGGATTAAGATTAGATTATGGCAGTGTCTCCTTTTTCTTCTTTCTTTGTTGTAGAGAATATGAGAAGTAGTACAAGGAGCTTAAGGTTTTATTTTAAAATAAAACTTTTTAAATTTGAATTAGCCCTGGAATAGAATTTACTGAAATTCCCTCCAGTTTGGGGGCTGTGAAATTCAACCACTGAATGGTATCAGAATGCTGTGTTTGGTTCATAACTCTAGCTTCATTCATTCATTATCCCTACTATTTATTGATCCCTTATGTTCCAGTCGTAACTAAATTAAGTCTCAGCTCCTGCCCTTGAGTTGCTCATAGTCACTTCGTAAGTTTTGACCTGTAAACAGATAAATTATCCTGTGGGCAATCGTCCCCATGCTAGAATTACACCAAGGATTGTGGGAGTGCGGTGAGCTGAGCAGGAAGACATTCTGGGAGGTTTATCTCTGGGCAGAGCTTGAGGGCTTGGATTTTTAGGCAAGAGAGGACGGGAAAAAGGAGAGCTGTTTTCAGGTCAGAGGAGGACTGTGGAAAAAAATCAGAGGGAACTAAAAGTAGTTAAGTTCCGCCCCTGTGACAAGATCTAAGGTTGAAATTTTGAATTTTATCCTGTATAAAATGCGAAGCTATTGAAAAATTTAAAGTCAAGAAGGGGTTAGATTTGCAACTTAGATGATTTTGGCCACTTTGCGGAGGATGGACTTGCCAGAGACCAGTGAAGGGCAGTTGACTGAGTCAAGTGAAAGATGATGTGGGCCTGACCTGCCATGGTGGAAGAGGAGAAAGATCCTGAAGCAGGAAGCCTGTGGGACCTGATGATCACAGATGTGAAGGATGAGGAAGGCAAAGGAGCTGAGGGTGAAATAAGGAATAGATTGGCTGCACTGAAATACAGAGCATGAAGGGAGAAGTTACAGAGTTTTATAATCAGTCTTCCAGACCTGTAGCTTTTTATTAGATTTATTTACCTTTTGTACATATTTGCTAGTAATTCTTAAACCAGGTAACTAAACTAGTGAGGACTTTTTACTAAGGGAGCCAGACTTTACTTTCATATTCAAGGAGTGCATAGTTGCCATCAATTACTTTGAAAGTCAAAGTTTCAGAGGATAGTTGATGACAATTTGAGAGCACAAGGTTTGAGAACTCTTACTTGACCCCTGCTTTCCCTTCTAGATGCTTGACATTTTGTTAGTGCAGTTGAGTAGTTGTACAGGTTGTACAAGTTAAGCTGCAAGTACAGGTGGATGACATTGTAATACTACCAAAATCACAACTGTTTACAGGGTTATAAGCTTAGCACAAGGTATTACATTATGAATAAATACAATCTAAAAGTAAAAAGACATTAACACTTTATAAATATTTAGTAAAGTAACAAGTTTTATATCCTTAAAATGCTTTTTATGCCTCTATATCTAAAACTACTAAAAGAAAATTTTAACTATAAATAGAGCTTATTCAGTATGATTTGCAGTATTTAACATATGGCCATCTTCTGAATTTTTCATTGTTTTTGCTTAATACCCAGCATGCATGCAGAATATTCATTGCATGTTTAATAAGCATGTAGGGTCAGTTCCTGTGGACTCATCTCCATAATCCCTTGTACTTACTGAGTGTGCAGCAGGCTTGTGGAAGATGATTACACCAGCAACTCCCATGGCCTACCCTCCTGCGTAATGACTTTGCATTTGTTCTGTAGCTAAACTAGCAGATTGCTTTTGTAGCCTTCAGTCCATTTGTAGGAACACAATTGAAAGTTTTTTCCAGTAATTGAATGATTTTTAAAGAATTGGATTCTTTTCACTTTTGCGTATCTACTCCAAAGTGTTTAAACACAGAACTAAAAATGACAGATATGAACATTTTTATTGTTTCATTATCTGTAAGTCAGCAAATATATTTTTATCTTGTTTCTTAAAAGATCTAGGTATTCAGTATTGATCACTTATATGCAGTTGGCCTTTTCTCCTATCTTTACACTGGGAGAAAATAACTCAAGTATCAGATTTACTAGTAACATGTTAATGGCATCGTCTTGGTGGATGAGTAGATCTCAGGAGTGTCTGTCTGTCCCATATATGTCCCTGATTCATTTAGTGATCTTTTAACATGGCATTTGTCTCTTTATCTTTTTATGGCCCCTATCTAATTACTTGATTCTTGTTTACTTCTCTTTCTCTCAAGTCAAACTAAAATCTAAAACTTAATACTTAATATCTACAAGCATGAATTTGTCAGTCTCACTAGAAAATGACTTAAGCGTCTCGGGACCCAAACAACCTATTTCCGCTTATGAATGTGGGGAGACTATAACCCAGGGAAACAGTTTTGCAGTCGTTCAAAACTATCTGCCTGTTGTGGCTCTTTTAAGATGAATTTTTTTAAAGTTAATCTAATGGGAAATGACTATGCTCTTTCTTCTTCTTCACAATTCTTAAGTTCACACAAATCCTGACTCAGTGTTTTGTTAGGCTTATCTCAGTCAATGGTAGCTTAGAATTTGAATTGGTTACTGTTGCACAGTATATTAAACACTTCAGCTGTTCCTAGTGGTTCTGATTTTTTTTCTCTGAATTTGGTAACTGATTTCCTTGAGGTTGTTTCTAGGTCTAGTGAGATGCTTAGTTAATTTAAAATTTTGTGTACTTAACAAACAAGAATTTCAGTAAACAGAAGAAATGTTTCAGAATTTAAAAGTGAGCAGAGATATGTGGAAAGGAAATTTCTACAAACTGTAAACTGCTGATTTTGACTTTTAACTCTGGTTAAGACCTGAATATATTAAAAAGTTTTTAATTCTATAGAATAATAAATCAGGAATCTGAGGGACAGTTAACACTGGTTGCTTCTTTTTACAAGATAAGTTTGCCTTCTGTGTCATTAATACACTAAGTAAAGCTGGTAGTGATAATGCGATGCCTAGTCTAGTGCCTAGTGAAGTCGCTCAGTCGTGTCCGACTCTGCGACCCCATGGACTGCAGCCTACCAGGCTCCTCAGTCCATGGAATTTTCCAGGCAAGAGTACTGGAGTGGTTTGCCATTTCCTTCTCCAGGGGATCCTCCCAACCGAAGGATTGAACCCAGGTCTCCCCCATTGCAGGCAGACACTCTACCGTCTGAGCCACCAGGGAGATGATAAATCAGCTAAGCAAATATATATAAAATTGTTAAACATAGAAAAACGCTAAAAATTTCACTTTGTTGCTTATGGATTCTACAAAGAAATTTATAGTAGAGAAGTAAAAAAGAAGAATGAGTGAAATATCTCTGGGTCATTGAAAAAGAAAAATATAATTTTTCCATAAATTTCTTAAGTGATCTTATAGAAATCTAAATAAATCTAAACTTAAACATTTCATGACCATAAATCTTTTACCTTCTCATTTGTTGTAAATAGCTATTAATCAGATCAGATCAGGTCAGTCACTCAGTCGTGTCCGACTCTTTGCGACCCCATGAATCGCAGCACGCCAGGCCTCCCTGTCCATCACCAACTCATGGAGTTCACCCAGACTCACATTGATCGAGTCAGTGATGCCATCCAGCCATCTCATCCTCTGTCGTCCCCTTCTCCTCTTGCCCCCAATCCCTCCCAGCATCAGTCTTTTCCAATGAGTCAACTCTTTGCATGAGGTGGTCAAAGTACTGGAGTTTCAGCTTTAGCATCATTCCTTCCAAAGAAATCCCAGGGCTGATCTCCTACAGAATGGACTGGTTGGATCTCCTTGCAGTCCAAGGAACTCTCAAGAGTCTTCTCCAACCCCACACTTCAAAAGCATCAATTCTTCAGTGCTCAGCCTTCTTCACAGTCCAACTCTCACATCCATACATGACCACAGGAAAAACCATAGCCTTGACTAGACGGACCTTTGTTGGCAAAGTAATGTCTCTGCTTTTGAATATGCTATCTAGGTTGGTCATAACTTTCCTTCCAAGGAGTAAGAGTCTTTTAATTTCATGGCTGCAGTCACCATCTGCAGTGATTTTGGAGCCCAGAAAAATAAAGTCTGACACTGTTTCCACTGTTTCCCCATCTATTTCCCATAAAGTGGTGGGACTGGATGCCATGATCTTCGTTTTCTGAAGGTTGAGCTTTAAGCCAACTTTTTCACTCTCCACTTTCACTTTCATCAAGAGGCTCTTTAGTTGTTCTTCACATTCTGCCATAAGGGTGGTGTCATCTGCATATCTGAGGTTATTGATATTTCTCCCGGCAATCTTGATTCCAGCTTGTGTTTCTTCCAGTCCAGCGTTTCTCATGATGTAGTCTGCATATAGCTATTAATAAGTTAAGAATTATAAAGAAGCAAGATTTTAATATTTAATAATATTCACCTTTTTATTCTCTTGACTGGCAATAGTTTTTAATTGTTTTCTTTGTAAAAAATATTTTCATTTATTTATTTTGCTGCACCAGATCTTAATTGCAGCATGCAGGATCTTGTATATTCCTTGCGGCATGCAGGATGTTTTAGGTGTTGCATGCAAGCACTTGACAATATTTTTTAGTATTTATTTTAGGCAATTAAAATTTATTGTGTTAATACTAAATTTGTTACTCTTACTTGTTACTTTTTATCCACATCTTGGTTGATTATGTATCTTAGGAAAACATGACATCAAAGTTGAAAGGAGTCTTCTAACCTCCAACTAACAAAGCCTCAGATGTACCCAGTCCTTAAACTCCCTCTGAGCCCAGCCTCATGCCTCACCTTCCCCTCAAACACTTTTCCATCCTTGTTGTATTTGACATTTATTCTCCCTTCTAGACTCAGGTTATATACCTACCCTACCTCTACCGTGACTTCCCTCGGTATCACAGACTTCTGAGCTCTCATCCTCTGAGCTTATACAACACTTATAACGCCTTTGCAACTTATTTGGAATTTCTCTTCTGCCAGCTTGGTTTTCTTTTTTTTTTCTTTTGTGTATGGGAGACAGCATGGTCTGACCTGGCCCAGCTCCGTTACGTGGCCCTTTGCCCCAGCAAGATTGCAAGCTTGGAGACTCCATTTTGTTCATCCTTTTCTATCCATGTGACTTGCATTTGGTTTGCAGTGAATAAGTGTTGCTGACTAGGTATCATTGTATTGCTTGCTTAACAATCATGATTAAAAGCAAAAAAAAACCTGATATTATCATATTACTGTGCCTTTTCCCCCCTATTTTATAATTTTTTTCACTGATTTTTCCATTATTTGGGTTAATATACTTGCTTGGTGTTTTATATTGAAACTCTGTAGAGCTCAACTGAAGAAAAACCTACTCTTTGTTAATGCCTATTGAATGATTCTGGTTGACACTGATAACTTGTTGGTTCCAATTTGTTTCACTATTAATTTAAATTTAAGTTAATAAAGATATTAATGAATTCATTGAATTTATTCTGTCATTCTAATGCTTTTCATTTCAACAAATACCTGTGGAAGATACATGTTATGTGCTGGGAATGCAGTAGTAAGAATTATAAATCCTTGCTTCCATGGACCTTACATACTTGACACAACTTTTGGAATGATTTTATTCCAGGCAGAAATTCCAGGATAGATGCAAATTTATATTCTCCTTTTGTATTTAATGTTCTGCTACTCTATGGTATAATTGCTTTAATTGAATCTGTTGTATTTTAGAAAATGGAATAGGATTCTAGTTTAACTTTAAAGCTTACAAATGATGAAGGCAATAAGTCATCTGTAAACAAAATTTCAAAATAAAAGTGAAACTTATTTTGTCTTTTTAAAAATAAGTTACTTTTAATTATGGAAAATTGTCTAGGTGGAGGGTTATATTTGGCAGTGACTTCAGTGACTGTTGGACTTACTCCTTTATTTTGACATCTGACCATTATGAAAATCTCTCTATTTTCCTCCTTCATATAAAAGTAAAAGTTATGATGCAATTTGTATCTATCTAACTGCTTGTTATAAGGTCTAAGAGGGAAGTAGAACACAACCTTGGTAGCTCATCTCTGAATGGGCTCCCTTTACTAAAGAACCAAAAAAGTGACCTTGGAGAAAAGTGGGAGGAGGTTCACTTGCTATTTTTCTTTTCTGGACAATCCAACTTACAGGACTCAGCCTAATCAGTTCTGACTGCATATTCTGTCATCTAGAACTGTGTTGTCTAATACAGTACTTCCTAGCCATGTGTGGCTATCTAAATTAATTAAAATTAAATTTAAATTTTATTTCTTTAGTTGCACTATGTAGATACATTTCAGTAGCTACATGTCATTATTAGCTACCATATTGATGGAGTACATACACAGAACATTTCCAACTTGAAAGAAAGTTCTGTTGGCCGGAACTGGTCTAGAAAAAAAGTTTCAAGAATTCACATGACGTAAGACATTGTAACGTAACACATTTCATAATTAGAAATGTTTTAATTGATTAAAAAAGAAATGTCCTGAGGATTAGAGCAGATTAGTAGAGAGCAGAAGGAATTTGCTGTTCTAATAAATTAACATAAACCAGAGGGGATGTTCTATTTGGTAAAAAATATGTGTAAAAAATGCAGTAAGGTTGGCATTTCCCATTGGATTTTGAGAGCAGAAAGATTTTAAAGTGGGTAATGAAATTAGGCATCCTTCTGGTTGTGACTCTTTTAAGTGGGTCATTAATTCATTTATTTACCTGGGGTTATGTCTGGCAGGCTATGAGTTAGTATTTCAGATTTAGAATATTTCACTTTACATGGTAAGAGATTTTACCTGTTCAAATATCTTTTCTTTGTTAATGTAGCCACATGAAAGCATACATAAATCCTCTTTTTAAAAACACATCTTTTTAAAAAATTGTGAAACCATTTGACTTTGGTTCTTCTAATCTCTTTCCAGGATGTATTTTCTAGTGAATTTACTTGGTTAACTCTCTAAGATGGGTGTGAATAAAGCTTAGGTGAAAAAGTATATTTCAGTTAACAATGTCAGTGAAATGAAACCAGCAAACATTTTCTTTTTGAAGTTCATAATCTTATGAACTCACATTATTTTTCATAATATGATGAATTTATTTTTGCATTTAAAATTTTTTATGAATGGAAATCCTTAGAGGAATAAAGGACCAAGCTTATTCTTTACTGTTTCAATTAATGAGTTTAAAATGAGAGAAGATGTATTGGTAAAGCAAAAGAATTTCTGTTTCTCCGTAAAAGAAAGACTGGAGGAGGAGAAAAGAAAAACAACTCCATAGCAGTTCTCAAGTCCCGATTTGGGAATCCATGTTGAGTCCTTCCCTTCTTTTGTTAGAGAATTTCCCAGCCTCTCCTTCTGCCATCTGCTGGTGGTTTAAACACTTACATCTTTGATTTTTAAATAAATGTCCTTTTTTTCTTATTTAGAAAAGATTTGAGGAAAATGTTCTATTTATACTCATCTGTAATTTTTGGTGTAATTTTACTTGTTTAATTATCTTTTTAAAAGCTATTTTAGCTTCTTTTCCAACTCTGTCTTTAGAGGTTTATGTGAATATAAAATTTAGAAACAAACAAACAAACAAACAAACAGAACATTTTGAAGGCCAAAGCTTATACTATTAAGAGATAAAGACAGACTCACTGATGAAAGATCTCAAGGTCCACAAAGAGGAGTTACTTGACATTTGTTGGTGGGCGATGTCTTCTCTAAATTCTGAATTTCAATTAACTATGAAACAGCAACTTTGCCCCACTCTTTTGTAGTTAAGACTGCTTGATCTAAAGTGAGGAGACCCATAGTTTACTTTTATTTTAAGTCATAGCATAAAATTGATTTCTTGATATCACCAAAGTTCTTTCAGCCCTAAAATGCTACATGTCTTCCATATTCATTAGGTTGAATCTTCAATTCTATCCTATTTTTTTATTCTTCTGATTTCTCCCTGTGTTTACTAGTTGAAGCTATTGTCATTGTCTTGGGAAAATGAGACTTTTTGTTCAAGAACATATTTTACAAATGAAATAAAGCCAGGCCAAATTTTTAAAAGAGAAACAAAGTATAGGGATTTGATTTTCTGCCATCCTTAATCTTCTGTCTTAACTTCCTTTCAAGCCACCTTAACTAATTATAGAGCCTTAGATTCATGCGTCAGTTATTTGTTCTTTGTTTTGTCAAAGAGGAAAAGTAATCCAAAATATTAATATGTTTCTTTTCAAAATGAATGAGGCTGAGGAGGTAACATGACTGTTTTTAGGCCCTTAGTGGCAGAGAGGAAAAAATTCAAGCTTCTGCCTCCCAGGCCAGTGCCATTTATACAAAATTACAGCAATGCTTATTTTTAGTCTTCCCAGTACTGGAACTATAGATTAGATTGAATCTTATGGAATTGACATTTTTACAGCTCATAAATGGTCCAGTGTTGGCAGTTTCCTGTGGCTCAGTCCAATGTATTAGGGTTCTCCTATACATTTTAGATCTACATTTTAGTAGTGAAAACACTATTTTTATTTAAAAGCTGATTCTGTTTGAAATATCACATGATCACAAGATGTTTGTGGAGTTTAATTGTCATGAAAGAAATTGCTAAGCCCCATAGCCCAATGGAGAATACACTCTGATATTATATACAAAATCAGAAATATTTATCATGGCCAAGTGGGTTCTTAGTGTGATAGGAGTTCCGTTTCTTCTAGACCAAATGCTCTGTCAGGTGATGGTAGCGGGCAGACTCTTTGGATGGACTTCCTGACTGTATGGCATGGGCCGCTAGATCTACTAAGTGTATTTGTACAAAAATGTTTGTCCTAAAGGTGGTGAATATGGGAAACTGAGTGGAGGCAAGCAGAATTCATCTCTGCTTTTGTCAGGCTTGCATTGGTTTTTAAGAAAAGATACTAGGAATTAAGCATGGCCTCAAGTGCTGTGGATCTCAAAAGTGATCTTTTTAAGGGAGGGAGGAGTTAATGCTTGAAAGAAAGCTTATTTACTTGCATATTCTGACATTTGATTGACTGTTTTTCTGCTGGGACATTACTTTGGCACTATTTCCTGAAGACTTAATTTTCTAGTAATAGTAAAAATGTGCATGTTATTCGCCTTATCCCCACCTTCAAACACCTGTTCATTGGGATGTGCACAAATGATTAGAGACATGTTTCTGGGCTTGCCTAGAAAATTCCTTAGCATAGAGTTACTGTGACCATATTAATAACATCAAGCTGCTTTAGATTTTGTTGGGAAGAAGCAAAGAAATTACTCCAGGGGAGATGGAGGGGTGATTTTGATTGCATGTGTTTTACGTTCTCTCCTATGCCAAATTTTAAAGCCAGTTTTGTTTCTTCAGATGGTGAAAGCCCTCCTCTTCCCTTAAATCTGGCTTTTACCCAAGTCATGTCAATTTTTGCAAGTCAGTTGAGAATGTCAAAGTGACTGGTGTTGAAAGAGCCAATATGTTGGAAGATGCTTAAAGCCAAGTAGAACATTTATATAAATTAAGGAATATATTAGATGATTTTTAAAAATCAGATTTGAAAAAAAAACCTGTTGAATTAATAACTTGCATACCAGATGTATCACTGATAAATACTTGTAACAGATATTCCCCAATAAGCAATAAAATTACCATTTTACAACTGAAATAATCTATCCTGTGGGTACATTTGCAAAGATACGCCAACAAAAATACATGCAGAGTTCTTGAAGTAATAATGCAAATAAAACATTTCGTATTATAGTTTTAAAATAACAGGATTAGGAAACAAAAAGTCTGGGAGACTATTTGTTGTGTCTAAATTCTGATTTTACTCTGGTTTTTTGGCAGTTGGGTTTTTGATATTGTATTATTGCCTTAGTGTCTTGGTGTGCGTTTAAGGGCCGAATTGTCTGGCAGAATTGTGGTTGAAAATCTCACAAATTCTAAATAATAAAAGTCAAAAATATATCTTATTTCCCTTATTGCAATAATGGTCTATTTTAATACTTTCCTGAATTCTGCTGATGTCATGGCTACCACTGAATCAGTAAGCAGAGAGTTTTGCCATGTATAATTTATTCATTTGCACACAGCCAAAGTGTCCTTGCAATGTGCAGTGATTGTGTGGTCCCACATGCCAAGTCACAGGACTTGCTGCTGTGATTTGTTGCCCACTTTGCCCATGAGTGGGCACTGGCCTCCAGCTGAGCAGGGAAGCCTTCTTTCCAGGCCAGAGCTACCTCTGGTGTGGCTTTCCTTTGGTCTTAGGTGGAAATGTGAAAGGAATGATTCAGGGGAGGAAGTGAAAGATGTACAGGGAATTGTGGGTCTCATGCTCTATGTGATCAAGTCAATTAAATCCTACGGAGCTACACATTACAATTTAAGGCCCTTATTTGGCTGCCTCCTAAGATGCCACGTACATTTTTCTAAGAAATTCCTCTTAAACTCCCTCCACTCTTCCCAAATTAAATTTTCATTTCAGGATGACTTTCTTGTCTCTCACTGAGGGGGAGAGGGGGTGAAGAATGGAATGAGAACTAAATATAGGCCTAGATGGGCTATTACACATTAAATATCATGGTAAAATCAATAAGCTTCTAGAAAGTATTCAAATGAATTTACTGAACATTTGTCAGAATTTAAAAATATGTATGTTTATTTATTGCATCTTAAATTTGTAATTTTCTTCTCAGTTTCTCACATTCCTGTTTTTGACTTATTTAATTTTTAATTCCTTTATCGAGGTATAAGTATATTTTCTTCATCATATTGTGTTCAGTTCAGTTCAGTCGCTCAGTCATGTCCGACTCTTTGCGACCCCATGAATTGCAGCACACCAGGCCTCCCTGTCCATCACCATCATACTGTGTTAACCTGTATTTAATGTCATAGTTTTAAAAAATATTATTACTACAATGTAAGAATAACAGATATTCGATTTAAAAGTATATCCTGTGACAAATGAGTAATTTGGAAAGAATTTGGGAAATCCTGATTTTTTTAGGGTACAGAAGATATCTTCACCATATAGACATGGGAAGGGCTTCAATTTTGATGGTAAATAAGTATCTTTATAGAAAATTGAATATTTTGTTTTACCTTATGTTAGTCACGAAGTCAAGTAGTGATATCATTCATAAAATGACTTTTTTGAATGACAGTGGAATTTTTCATTGTATGCTATTTAATAGTATGTGCAAACATGTAGAATCACAAGTATTAATAAAGACGTGTATGTGCGTTTTGTGAATAGTTCCTGCTTTTGCCACATGTATTTGTACATTCTTTTTTTTTTTTAAACACAGAATGTATGGAGAAGTTGACCTCCCTAAAGGATAAGTTTGAAAAGGAAGGAAATGGAGATCTGCCAGGCTTGTTGGCTAGAGTCATGGACAAGAGCAAGGCCTGTCTGAACTGCCACTCAGTTTTTATTCTGCGAGTTTGCAGGGCTGGTGATTAGAGTGGCTTTCGCCCAATTATGCTGTGATTATTCTGCTGCACTGTAATTGACTGGGGAGATATGCTAATACCTGTCATTTGGGATGATAAAAGATGAGCGGGGGACGCAATGCATTATTTAGCTGGCTGTGTGATAGATGAGGGATGCGCAGAGTGCTTTAATTGCTGAGAAGAGAGGTTAAGCTGAACGAACGGATGAATTAGAAATGAGTTTTTTTTATGGCTTGTGGAGAAGTGAAATAAAGGAAAATGTGCCTTAAACTAAAGCAGCAGATAGAAATAAGCACAACGAAACTAGATCCAGGCAGCTTGCTTTATCAATTTAAATAGTAACGAAAGGTGCCGTTTAGACTTCAGTAAATAATAATTGGAAGGAGATATTGTAATAGATTGTCATATTAAGCAAAAACATTTGTTAAAGAAATTGTTTTTATTTGAGATGACAGTATTTGTGATTTGTAACCTTGTAAATTCATACTGTATTTTAGGTTATACCGAAATGCAGTATGCAGCTATTCCAAGTTGCGTGCTTTGTATCTTTTGAATGTTAGCTTAGAAGTATCTAGATTTCTTGTTTCTGCATATCTTTCAGTAAATGCAGGTGGAGGAAGGCAAGAACGGAAAACAAGCAAAAAAGAATGTTTGTAATACTAGCAAAATGTAGTAACAGAATTGATGAGCAAGAGTGTATGACTAATTCTTGAGTGACAGGATTGAAGGCAGCCAGTGATACATTTTTTACATGCTGTACACTTAGTTATTGGTATTTTTATGGAAAAAGAATTTATGAAAGAGTGGTGTTTTCCCTTTTGTATCATTTCCTTTTGTCACACCCATGTCTAATCTTAACAAAAGTATATAAAAATGCTCCATTGTAATCTGCATAGTTATTTATATGATTTGTTGTTAGTGTTTTACTTCATTTTAGCTTTGTGAATTTAATAAGTAGGTAACTATTTTGAGAATGCAGGCAGACCAGCAGTTTGTGAAAACTGTTGGAAGCTGAAGGCTGAGGCCTTTCCCACATTGTAGGCTTTCAGACACACTCTGCTTTACCAGATCATGATGTGGGAGAATGTTATCCTCAACTGTGCTATTTTGTCTTGTAGATGAAGCACCGAGAATACAGGTTGAATAGCAGAAGTTGTACTTTTTGTAAAACAAAGAAAATGACCTTATATATTGTTGAATTATCTCCAGACTGTCCAGCTTCTCAGAGCCTGTGTGACTCAGCTAGTAGAGCAGAATTTATCAGGGAACAGCTTTCAGCCAGGTTATTAAATGGTAATGGATCTGTCTAGAACAAAGCAACCTATTGGAATGGATGTCAACTGCAGACAGATGCTATACTCTGCTACTCAAGTTTTGTTGGAGCTGATCACTTTTGCCCAGTGTAATTGATACCTCTTTTGCACATTCCTTCCCAAACAAAGTAAAGTTTCCTCATGGATGTTTTCATTCAGTCTCTTTCTTGGAATTCCCAAGTAGACTCATAACTATCTAACTCTTTGAGACAGATAAAATATTAGGGATTGCTTCTAAGATTAAGAAGATTAAGAACATCTTGTAAGGCTTCGTGAAAGTTACAAAGGAAAATATGCAATTAAAGGGACAGAGGTAGGAACAAACACAGCAACTTAGGAACAAACAACAGCACTGAAGGGCAATCTTTAGGTACACTAATTTAAAATTTCATGTTTTACTTAATATCACCTTCATCTCAATAATGAATGATGGAAGCAGCACTTTGGAGATGTGGTATCTTGACTTTTTTTCTTGTCAGTAGTATAAAAAGAGTAGTACACAAACCGATTTAATTTTGTACTTTTAAAAAATTACTAGCAGTTTATTGTTTTTCCTTCCTGGTAGGCAGTTATTCAATCCTGAGATATTGTGCTTGAATCTTGGCTATAATTATCATCACTTGAATGTGAAAGTGATTCTTAAAGTTCTCCATTTGAAAGGTTTTGCTTTGTTTAATGTAGTCAGAAAAAAAATCATGTTTGTGGCTTTTGTTGTTGTTGTTCATTTGATGTAATGTGTCTCACTATGAATTTGAAATTGTTCTTTTTTACACAGTTGTCATGTCACCATTTACCTTAGATTTAAGTTCTTCCCCATAGAAATGCTCTTTCTTAACTGAGAATTGTAACATGAGACAACATAAACTTTCTTAAATTCCCTTAGCATCCTTTAATATCCTTACCATCCAGTTGAAGGGTTTTTTTTTAAATGATGGTGAATTATAATGTTTTTAAAATAATATGATTATATTATTTTATAAAACTTAGAATAATATAGAATTATTGCCACAGGAGACATTATTATACAGTTCATTTCTCTTGTGTTATAAAGGTAGCAAATGAGACTCATGTGAGGACATCAGACCCACTGGCCCTAGAATCTCCTTGCTCCTAAGATGGGGCTTTTTCTTTTATGCCTGTGGAGATGATTTCTGCCTAATGAGCAAGATATATGGAAAATAGTTGTGTACGCTATCCATGAAGGGGTAAAGAACCATCGCATACACCTGCTTTCTGGAGGTTACTAGTACAAGTCTGGGTGCTCAAGTTAGTTAAACCATTGAAAAATACATTTCATTTTAACACAAGATGTATTTATATGTACCTCTCTCTCCATCCATCTTACGTCTTACAGTTGTCTCAGTCGTACCTAATTCTACATTTTTTAGCAATTCATTCAGCTTTAGTAGAGTTTTCTCCACCTCCCCTCTTTTCACTTGAATGCATTAATTGGTTCCATATTCCATTAAGTTTGACAACTGGAGAAGCATGTAGCATAAGCACATTTAGGGGAGACACAGCAACTGTTAGGAAGCAGGCACCTCGACAGGCATAGGTAGAAAGGCTGGAGGGCAGCCTCCCCCCTCTACAACTTTGAACGATGTCAGGAGGTAATGAAGGCTTTGTTAATATATCCAGTGAGCTCCTGAAGTTTCTACTCTGTGGACCTGGGGGACGGACACTGCTTTCCCTTTGAGGTCTCTTTTACAACTACTGGTTCATTTCCTTGAAAAGGAACATAGAATTACTTTTCCTTCTGCATCCAGCCAGGTCCTCAATAATGTACCACTAAAAAGATAAGAGGTCAGTTCACATATTAAGATTTTTATGGTCTTGATTTTTTTTTCTTGCCAGTAAGGTAATGTTTGTTTTTTTTTCCTGTCTCTGTCATGTAAATTTTTGCTTTGAGACAAAAACGTTAATCTAAATAGTTACCTTAAGTTTCAAGGCTTTAGTGTCAGTGTAATATCTCCTTGTAATATTTTGTCTTTCTTAAACTTATTATAACACTCTTGATGAGGATAGGAAACAAACTTTTTAAAAAAAGTAAAATTTAAAAATTCCTACAGGTGCCCTCTGGTTAGATTTGAAAGGAAAGAAAAATTGGTAATGTGTTAGTTTTCTACAGCCAAATAACAACTTACCACAGATTTAGCAGCTTAAGATCACACATTAACTGTCTCATAGTTTCCATGGGCCAGCCATCCAGTTCTGGGGTGCTCTGCCCGGCATCTCACAGGGTCGAGACTGAGGTATTGCTGGGGCTGAGGTCTCATCTAAGCTGCAGGTCTTTCTCCAAGGCTCACTGATTGTTGACAGAAGTCACTTCCTTGTAGCTCTAACTCTGAAGTCCCCATTGTCTTGCCAGTCATGAACCATTCCCCCATCACATGGCCCTCTGCACAACATTTTGCTGCCAGGAGAGTTGCGTCAAATCTTGCCCACATCTTAAAGGGTTGCCTGATTAAGTCAGGCCCACCGAAGATAATCTTTGATAATTCAGTCAATTGCTTAGGGACCTTAGTTATATCTGCAGAATCCCTTCTGCCCTGTAAAGTTAAAGGAACATAGCCTGGAATGTTATTTGCCACATTCGCAGTCTCTCTCCAGGGGAGGGAATTATGCAGAGTACGTACACTAAGCACTAAGAATAGGGGCCATCCAAAATTCTGCCTACTACAGGTACGGGTTCACATTTGCTGTCAGATTTTAGGGATGAGAAGGTTTTGTCTGCATGTACTCAAAGTATCTTTAATGTAAATTTTTTTTTTAAATGCAGTTCTGAGGAAATGAAAGTGGGGTATAATAGAACATGTTTGACTGACAATATTGAAAATAAACGATGAGCACCTTTAACAGGGTGATCCATCATAACAGCAGTTTTATTTCTCATATCGTTAGCTCCTGAGGCTTTGCTGTAGAGCAGGAGTAGTTTCTTCTTGTGGACTCCTACTGTGCAGTTGATGTACTTCTGAGACAGGTGGAGAATGCTCTGCATGGCTGTTTGCAGCGATTACTGCAATTTCTTCTTCCAGTGGATATGCTTGGTTATGATCCCAAGCATCTTCACAGGAGTGCTGATATTAGAAAACCAAGTGTGACGATTCTGGTTAGTTTTATAGACTTGCACTGCTAACTCTGCTAAATAAGGGGAAAAAATTCACTCACTATTAAATAAAAATGTTTTGACAGTCAAATTTGACTAGTCATTTTTAAAGTGAATAAGAAACTTCGGCTTACAAAGATCAAGTTTTAATTTTTAAATAATTATTGTATTTTCTCCTATGAATTCTATGCATCAGGCCCAGATATGATATATAAAAAATACAAACTACCTTTTTCCTTTTTTGTAAATCAATCTTAACGTATCCCACTAACATTATGTACCCACATAAAGATATTTTTAATTTATCTTTGATACCTGCTTACTTTCAAAATTCCTTTAGAAGAAAATGATATATTTTAAGTAGGATTTCTATTCACTTGATTTGAGTAGAGGACTTCTCTTGAGCCAAAAATTTAAACTGGCATAAGTGAAGCAAATATAATGATGTTTTAAAGTTACTTTGAAAATGTGACAAAACTTAGTTTTTTTTAAAAAATTTTATTTTATTTTAATATAAATTTATTTATTTTAATTGGAGGCTAATTACTTTACAATATTGTATTAGTTTTGCCATACATTGACATGAATCCGCCATGGGTGTACACATGTTCCCTGTCCTGAACCCCCCTCCCACCTCCCTCCCCATCCCATCCCTCTGGGTCATCCGAGTGCACCAACCCCGAGCATCCTGTATCATGCATCGAGCCTGGACTAGAGATTTGTTTCACATATGATATTATACATGTTTCAATTCCATTCTCCCAAATCATCCCACCCTCGCCCTCTCCCACAGAGTCCAAACTTTAGTTTTTAAAAGTAATAAATATTGGACTTCTGGTGATCCAGTGATTAAGAATCCACCTACCAACCCTGGTAGCTCAGCTGGTAAAGAATCTGCCTGCAATTCAGGAGACCCAGGTTTGATTCCTGGGTTGGGAAGATCCCCTGGAGAAGTGATAGACCACCCACTCCAGTATTCTTGGGCTTCTCTTGGTGGCTCAGTTGGTAAAGAATTTGCCTGCTATGCAGGAGACCTGGGTTTGATCCCTGGGTTGGAAAGATCCCCTGGAGAAGGGAAAGGCTACCCCCTCCAGTATTCTGGCCTGAAGAATTACATGGACTGTTCATGGGGTCACAAAGAGTTGGACACAACTGAGTGACTTTCAGTTTCACTTTTCACTTTTACTTTGCCAACGCAGGGAAGATCCCACATGCCCACAGGGCAGCTAAGCCTGTATGCCCTAGAGCTCTGCTCCACAGCATAAGCCACCACAGTGAGAAGCCCACACACTGCAACTGGAGAGTAGCCTCTGCTTGCCACAGCTAGAGAAAGCCCTCATGCACCAATGTGGACACAGCACAGCCAAAATAAATATGAAAAAGTGATATTTACTGCACTTATTTCTAGAATCAAATAAAAATTAGAAGGATTATATTTAGATAGGGTTGACGATGGCAACAACATCCATCATAACTAGACTAGGATGACTTTCTAGCATTACAGAGGAGTTACTAATGTTGGCATAAAAATTTCTAATTTTGCTTCTTTTGTAGAACTTTTTGAGTTTCAGTGGAGTATTTTACAGATTCATACCTTTTTGCAAGTGTGTGTAGCCACAAGATGAGCTGTATAGCACTTAAGAAAAGCAGTGGGCCTAGTATGACAAGACAAATACTACTTAAAGCTAAAGTGACAAAGATTGTTCAAGCTACTGCCAAGGCTCCCTGTACGCCAATCCCTCCAGTAGGGTTAGGGAGTTAAGACAGATTCAGATGCCTCCTTGGATGACACCAAGCTTTTCTCTGAAGTATTGTCAGCATTTGTTCCTTGCACTGCTTTCTCTGTGCTAGACTTGGCTTTCATTTCCCACTACTCTGAAGGCCACCTTTTTTGATGGCATATTTAATAAGAGCCAGCCTCGTTATCAGAAAGGAGGCAGCTGTTACACGTGGGTTCTTGTTTTGTTCACTCATTGTTGGGCGTTAATGATGCTTGTTCTAGCCGTCATTGACTCTCCCTAGCAGAGGGAGGCGATGGCGCCCCACTCCAGCACTCTTGCCTGGAAAATCCCATGGACGGAGGAGCCTGGCGGGCCGCAGTCCATGGGGTCGCTAAGAGTTGGACACGACTGAGTGACTTCACTTTCACTTTTCACTTTCATGCATTGGAGAAGGAAATGGCAACCCACTCCAGTGTTCTTGCCTGGAGAATCCCAGGGACGGGGCAGCCTCATGGGCTGCCGTCTATGGGGTCACGCAGAGTCGGACACGACTGAAGCGACTTAGTAGCAGCAGCAGTTGGAGAGATGGGGCGGTAAAGCCCATGTCAAGTGCCGACTGGTTATGACACAACAGGGCACCATGGGCAGGGAAGTGCCATGTGGTGAGGATGCTATGGCCTTGAAGGACATTTGAGTTGTAGCCGTTGGAGAAGCATCATGAACAGACAGGAATGAATAGACGGATTTGGCTGGGGTGAATGACTTTTGTGGGAGAGAGGTTGGAGGGCTTTGCTTGCCTAGATGTTTCATTGTGTTTTAGCATGATGAGATAGACGTAACCAAAGGCGCTACAGCTTGGAAATGGGTTTAAAAAAAAAGATTCATTTGTCAATAGGATCTCTTGACTTAAGAAAAACTGGATTTGGAGAAGATATATTGATTAGTTGGATGTCTTCAGTTTTTTAGAATTAAATAAGAAAATATGAAAGTGCTTGGAAAATAGTAAATTAATATATAAATGAAAATTTTACATTATTGTTTATAGCAGCTTGTTATATAATAGATTTACATCATGTCAGAACTAAAAGAAACTGGTGAAATGACTACATTAGCTAGTAAATAGTTTGACAAAATAATCAGCCCAATCAGTTCATTGCTTCTTAAAGAAATAGTTTGAGTTACATATTTGTTCTTGGCTTTATTGCCATAAACTTTCATTGTGTAGTGAATTTGTTTGCAAATGCTCAATAGTATACTATAAAATATGAGATTTGTTGCAGATAGTCTGAGTAATGGAAATTAGTCAGTTGGTAAGTTAAATCTTTATTCTTGATTTTTTACAAAAAGTTTGATGGGATTAGAGTGTTGGCGAGCTCCAAGACTCATTCACTCAACATTTGTGAATTGCCTTCAGTGGGCCGGGCCCTGTACAAAGTCTGGGGTATACTGAAGAGCAGAATGCAAGTGACTCCTATCTCCCTGACTGCTGCCTGACTGCAAGTGGTAGCCTGGAAATATGCTTCCTATCTTGGGAAGATTTTGTGACAGAACTTTTTTGAGAATCAGTGATTCTGATTTTTGACTACATATTTCCAAATTCACAAAATGCTTTGCAGGGGTTTAAATGAGATATAATGCATTTGGTTTGAAGGAGAGCAGTGAAAGGAGAAATTCATTTCAGTGCTTGTTGCTTAATCAACATCTACACTGCCACTTCATATCAGTGTCTGTCCTTTCCAAGTGAATTAGGTCTTGTGGGCAGCACGTCAAGAGGACGTGTATTGTTCCTGGCAGGGCACTTGAATTTCTAATTACCAGATTCCTGACTTAATTGCAATTACCTGGACACCCAGGCAGGGTGAACTTTTGGAAAAGAATGTAATTAGAGAAACAGGAACTTTGCTGTCAACTCCTTGTCTAGATACTAACACTAAACAGAACACAGATAAGTTCACATCTGCAAAGACAGCCCATCAGATGATGAAAACAGTTCTTAAAGTATATTATGTATAGTACATCTCAGCTTTGGATTCATAAACAAATGTAACGTTAAAGCAGAGAAGATTCAATTTTTGCTTTATACTAGCGTATAGTATGCATATGTAAATCTTTTCAGAGTGGGTAAGTATCAAGAGTAAGTGAATTATTTATTGAATACTCCCTCTGTATGAACTCAGATATTACATACTTTGATTAATAAATGTAAAATCTTAAGATCTATAGTCACTGAAAGGAAAAAAAAGTCATTTTCCAATACTCAGTGACTTCAACAGTAATTTTTCTTAAATAACTCTCTTCATTAAAAACAAATTCACACAAATGAAAGTTTCAACTTGATTACAAATACAATTTTAAATTTATTTTTAAAGCGTTTTATTATCTTTAAAACAAAATCTGAAATACTTTTCCATTTCTCTCATTTCCTCATCACTTTCAAGAGTCCTCACATACTGCCTTAGCAGAGTCACAATCTTGAGGTGGTAATAAATATCTACTTATGCTTATTTTACACATTTTTGATTCAGTCCTTAACCCCCTGCTAATTTGCTCTTCTCGGCTTCTCTGAGCTATGTCCTTCCTTTCCATCTCAACAAATCCCTTGTCCACACCAAGGTTAATTTTGTCCATCTATGGTTAGTTAACTCATAAATGATCTTTTACAGCTTCTTCCCCATGGAGCTGCTGGTCTTTTTCATTTTTAGCCTTCTTCAAAAATGGTACAGAGGGGAGCAACCCCGCCTTCTGTGCCGTAGCAAGCCTATGGACAGCAGAGGGTGGTGGGCTGCATCTCTCCTCCCAGAGCTCTTTACTCAGGCTGTTCCCCAGCGTAGATCATCATATTTATGTCTACTGCAGCTTAATTCCTTCTAATTATTTAACAGTATTAAGAACATCTCCTGTTTTGTATCTTTTTGCATACATTTTATCATTTTTATTTTTATAATGGTAAATAAAGAGCAAAGACTGGAGCCTGGCTGTGTTTGAATTTACATTGTTAGCTCTTGAGTAATAAGAATATATAGCCGTAAAATGTTAAATGGGAATTATAATAGTAAATACCTCAAAAGTTGTGAAAATTAAGTGAATTAGTTTTGAAAGGCACTTTGAGTAGTACCTGGCAGATAGAAGCACTGTTTGTTGTTGCTGCTGCTGCTCTGTTTGAGTCTCTCTTATGAGCCCTGCAAGGGAGCTGTGGTGGGAATGTCTGTTTCATAGTGAGTAACACAAAAGCGCCAAGGGTCTAAGTCACCTGCTCAACATCAGACAGCTGATAGTGGATGTGGACACTGGGCTTATGAATTATGACTTTTCCATCTTTCCATTGAGGATTTCCAGATTAAAAAAATTAATTATAGATCACCAGTTAAATGGATAACCTTTTAGTATTTCATATAAATATGTCCCAACTATTCCATGGCATGTACTTAATACTAACAAATTATTTGTTTTTTATCTGAAATATGAATTTAACTCTGTTCCTGTATCTTATCTGGTGACCCTAATTCATCTATTCAGAGTGTCAACTCTGTGCCTGTCCTTAAATGATGGTCCAGAAATTTAAGGGATAGGTGACTAAACCCTTTCTGTACTTTTTCATAACACAGAAAATTTGTATTTGTTTTTTACACCACTCAATTAAGGAGAATTAAATTGACTAATAAGTCTATGCTATAGTCTTCCTAAGTCAGCAGTATGTTGTAGGTGGAAAAATATTTTTATGAGTAAGACATCATAGTAAATTTTTCCAGCAGCTAATAAACACTGAGTTTGCAGTGAGAAAAGAAAGACAGTAAGTATGAAAGGAGCTAAAGATAGGCCCTGTTTACTGCCACTCTCTGGAGATAGCCATAGGTTTGACAAAGCAGTCGTGATAAGCTGACTCTCCTTTTCCAAGTACAGCACTACAGCATTGGGTGATTGCTTTTGCTTTCTGTTGCTATTGTGCTTACCTCCATTTCTGTTTTTCCTTCTGTGAATTGTTGTAAATTACTGTTGACATGAGTTTGGTTACAGAGTTTTTAAAACTTCTCATAGAAAGGATGTAAAGTCGGGGTACCAAGGGAAATTTGTAACAGTGGTCTAGTCAGGACTCTGTCTTCTTGTTCCTTCTGTATTTCTGATAATGTTTTAAAATATATTTTTAAAGAAGTCTTATTTCAGAACAAGAGTAATGGTTTAGTCACCAAGTCATGTCCAACTCTTGTGACCCCATGGACTGTAACCTGCCAGCCTCCTCTGTCCATGGATTCTCCAGGCAAGAATACTGGAGTGGGTTGCCATTTCCTTCTCCACAGAATAAGAGTGGATGGGACCAAACAGATCGTCCTTGCTCTAGGGTTTGAAGGATATAGAGAATATTCCGTATGGCAGCTCTTCCTGTTTTCCATCTTAACAGATTATACTCAAATGCTTCAGGACAGAGTATCTACCATTTACTACTGCTGCTGCTTCTGCTGCTAAGTCGCTTCAGTCGTGTACTACCCCATAGACAGCAGCCCATCAGGCTCCCCCGTCCCTGGGATTCTCCAGGCAAGAACACTGGAGTGGGTTGCCATTTCCTTCTCCAATGCAGAAAAGTGAAAAGTGAAAGTGAAGTTGCTCGGTCGTGTCCGACTCTTAGCGACCCCATGGACTGTGGCCTACCAGGCTCCTCCGTCCAGGAGGATTTTCCAGGCAAGAATACTGGAGTGGGGTCTACCATTTACTAACAACAAGTAAATACAAGATACTTTGAAAAGTACTTTACAGCACATAAGAGGTAGGTGGTATAATGCCACTTTTACAAACGAAGAAATAAGCTCAGAGATTAGGTAGCTTATACCAGAGGAAATGTAGTTAGTAGTAAAAAGCCAGTACTTTTCCCATGCCACCAAGATGCTTATTTTAAGGGCCATTTGGCTCTCTGTCAGAGATTTTTTTGTTGAGTATGCTGTTAGTGATTGGTCTAATGCAAACTGGATTGAATTCAGTATTAACTACTGTGAGAGGTGATTCTGTAGAAGAAGAATATATTAACTTACCAGGTGTTCGTGAGTTAAACGTGAGTTATAATAAAATATGAAACTCTCATTATATATACTTCTAAGTAAAATTTCCTAATTATAATGGTTGTTTATGTATGGGCTTCCCAGGTGGCATTGGTGGTAAATGCAGGAGATAAAAGAGGGTTTGATCCCTGGGTCAGGAAGATCTCCTGGAGGAGGGCATGGCAACCCACTCCAGTATTCTTGCCTGGAGAATCCAGTGGACAGAGGAGCCTGGCGGGCTAAGGTTGATAGGGTCATAAAGGGTCAGACCTGATTGAAGCAACTTCACCTGCACACATGTGTGGTGGGCAGACCTGACAGCCTGTTCCTTGTAGAACTTTCAGATGACCGGGGTGTTCCCAGAGAATTATAATTCTTCATGGTTCATCACAGAGTGACACTATTTTAGCAAATGTGCTTAAGTCCAGGGTCTGATTCTCTATTCTGTAAGGCTCAGAAAGCAGCTTTATCAGAAGGATACCAAGAGATGGTTGAACTGTCTCTCTGAAGAAGACTCACTGACCACACTAGTTGGCAAGGCAGTGGTCTTCCTGGTGACAGACCTACACAGGAAGAGGTCACTTTGTGAGTATGGCCTCAGAGTGTTGGATGGTTACATAATGTGAAGGTTCTGTAGTATCAGATGGTTCATAGTATCAGATAGCCAGACACATCCATTTCCACATAAGCATTTCATGTTGTTCTCCATGGTCCATTATTATGCAGTAATCTTCTGTATCTGTTGGGCTGGATTCTTCTCCCATTGTCAGCTTTTTTTTTTTTTTTTTTTTGTATAACCTCTGTGATTTTTCTTCTGTGCTTCTACTGCTTGTCAGCCCCTCATTTGATCAGTAAAGTTTCTTTTAAGGTAGATCAGTTTAACTTGTATGATTAAAGGAAGGTGTCTAAGCCTGGGCATTTACTTTGCTGTTTAAGGTAACTTTACATAACATTCAACAGCATTAACTGTTTTTCTTGCATTTATAACATTGAGAATCTAAAGCCCATTTCTTAAGAAAGCTTGTTTAGCAGTGTCTACTTGTAATACTGAAGAGCAAAAGATAACATTTAGAGTCTGTATTGTTTTTCTAATTATGTGTAAACCTTCTTTGTAGCATTTCTTCTGTGTTTGGAATATATTGTTGTTCACAGTGAAGACTTTTGTTTTAATTTATCCTTCCAGACCTCCTCATTCATGAGTCCTTGTAATCCAATTCAAAGTTAGTCAAGTGGCAAATGTTCAATGCTGGCTGGATTCATAGAAAAGTCTTCCAAATGCTTCCTTAGCAACTGTTAGCCTGAAGAGTATCATGCCCCGTTGTCCCCACATCATCACCTGACTCACCCAAATGAAACATACTTAAGGGATATTTCTCAAGTCTCTGCTTTTTCAGTGTAATCCCCAATCTTTCACTAGAACCTTGTCTTCCTCTTTTACCTTGAGGTCTCTCCTCTTTCTCACCCACTGCTGCTTTTTGGTGTCTTCTCCCTTTCTTTCCTTTTCTGTACAAATAAACATTAGAAGGAATTACATGTCTTTTGGGTTTTTTTATTGAGAACTGAATTCAGTTCTGAATAATCACTCTGTCATCAAGTCCAACAATAGCTTTTGCACCAACTTTAACACATTCTCTACTGAAGTAGTTTGTTTAAGCTAACAAATTATTTGCAAGTAGTTCTGTTTTCATATCTGAAATGTATAAAGTCGTATTTAAGCAAAAAGATTATGGAGCAGCTTTTGTCATATTTGGGGAAATTTATATTTCTAAGTTGCTGTCTAATCCATTGTAACCATGCTAAAGTCATGTGGTGTAGCAAGTTAAAAGAAATTCAGATTAATGAAAATTTAAAGGAAAATATGAGACAAATGGAAAATGCTCTCAAATATAATAATACTAAAGGTAATAAAGGGGGAAAAAAGTTCTTTTAAGCTAGAACTACTTTGACTTTGGGTATTACCAATTCTGTACCTTAATTGGGATGTATCATTCACTACTTATATACCATTTATACTTCTTTTTATTTAAATTCAAAAACCATCTTTAATTGATGAAATGTGCCTTTATGTTGTAGTTATTTCCAGATACATCAAGCACTGCTTGTGTCAGTCTTTGACTTCGTGGCCATGTTGGTCTTTGACCCAGAACTGGTAAATGAACCCTGCAGGGAAATCATTAGAGAAGTGGAACAATTGTGGTGGTGGGGTCAGGGGTCAAACCATTACCTACCCATAGGAACTTCCATTTAAATTGGACTCTTGCTTTTCTGAAAGCAGGTCATATATTCAGGGAGAATGCTGAAAAAAGAGCTTGGCACATGTCGGTGCTAACCTATCAGGATGAGAGAGGACGGGCAGGAGTCCAGAGATGGGTGATTCGTTGTGGTGGTGGTAGGTGTTGTTGCCTTTATCCGCAGTGTCACGACAAATGACTGTGGTTGTTATCTCGAAGTCAGTTTTTTTTAATATAAATATTGTGGAAGTATAGCAGAAGTACAAAAAAGTGCAAAAATTTTAAGTTTGCAGCTCAATGTGTTTCCTAAAGTGAACATGCACGTAATCAATACGCAATCAATCAGTACAAAAAACCCCACCAGAGCCCTGGAAATACTTTTTGTCCCTTTTGCATCATCATTCCATTTACTTCTCAGTCCCCACCCAGGATTACCATTATCCTGAATGATCATCAGTGATACTTCAGAGTCTGTGGGCACCAAGGGTAATCCATTCTTTATTTAGTTTCACTACAGAAAACAGTCTTAAAAATGTCAAAAGTTTTGTGCAAAGAGAACACATACCTTATTCAAGGAGTTTATATCAATATCAGTTTTTACTTTTTCATGTAACTATTAAAAGAAATTTTAGAAGTGATGGGTGTCACGTAAGAGAGTATTTTTTCCTTTGCATTGAAAAGCAGTAGTTCACCAGTTACCTACTAAGAAGATCAGAAAAAAGGGAAATTATAGTTGTCCTTTTCAATTTTAACTGTTCCTCCCTATGTATTTTCATATATATATACATATATATATTATATTTTCTTGTATATATACATTTTCTGAGGACTATATATAATCTAAGAGTTTTAAATTGTCTCCTGACATTAAGTAATAGATACTGATTTTAAAATATGTAATATTAAATATCAAAATGAAGAAAATCTTGATTCTAATGACCAGAATAACTTCCTGTGTGCATGAAATACGAAGTGAACCAGGGTCAGCCCACAAAGCCCAAGCTTCTAACTGCTGGTTCTTTCCAGCAACTACTTTTAAAAGTAGAAAATAACTTTTTTAAATGATAAAAGTACTTGTAAATAATTAGGTTGAATCAGGCTGATGCACTCTGCTTAGACAGAGTCCCCCCACCCCACCTCCCACAACCTGAGAAAGAGGCTCAGTTTTCTTCCAACGGAGGCACCATGGACTAGGGGCTGCATCTGTGCAGAAGGATATTTTTTTTTTTTTTTTCTTCTCACAAAGATGCTTCCTGTCCAAATGTATGTGTCAGGTTTTCCCTGATGTTTAGCTTACCAACATAAGGTTAAATCTTAAATAGTATTTATTATTTGCCAGGTCTGCCCCAAGTTTCTCTCCTTTGTTTGCTTTATTTTGCACATATAGTTATGAGTGTACTCATTTTGTTCACCCAGAAACTGCTTAAACACTTACTATTCATGTTACACTGTGTTTTCTATTTTCCTATCCTTTGTTACTTTCTCTCATTGTCTTTTGCTCTCTCCTTCCCCCTTTTCTTTCTTTCTGTTCTACTAGATGTAATTGTACATCTACTAGATGTAATATGTGGCCAGCTTTTCCATAAATTCAGTTAATTTCACTGTTCTCAGGAATTTAATTTTAGTTTGTACTGTATCCCATATGTTTAAGACCTAAAACAATTATAGATACTTCAGAACTCAGAACTCTATATAATAAACTGTTTACCGTATCAGATTGCACTGGGGATCCATTGCGGGTTGAGAACTGTGCTAGATTGCAGATGGTATACTTCATGGATTATGATTTCACAAAACAGTCTTTTTTCACAATTTGCTCCTCTTCTATTTCACGCTCGTGAATCCTATGGGTAATCGGTAGCCAGAATGAAAAAAAAATCAGTTGCTTTATCAGTTTATGTGATAAAATGTTGTTGTTTATTCATTCAGTCATTTCTGCCTCTTTGTGACCCCATGGACTGTAACCTGCCAGGGACCTCTGACCATTAGATTTCCCAGGCAAAATGGAGTGGGTTGCCATTTCCTTCCAGGGGATCTTCCCGATTCAGAGATCGAACCCGAGTCTTCCTGCATTGGCAGGCAGATTCTTTACCACTGAACCACCAGGGAAGCCCCAAACATTTATTTTATTACTGTTTGGATTCCCTCTGAACGGAGTCGTGCATTCCTTTGCCGTGCTAGAGGCAGACATCCTGCCCAGAGTAGGTCACAAGGTAAGAGGCCAGGTATATGCTTTCTGTCTGTGGCCGTGGGAAGTACTGCTCTTTGAGGTGCCACTTTATGATTCTTGGTTTATGGACTTGGGTGTATCAGCTATTGTGATTCACCCACAAGGAGATGGAGTGAACAAAAAATTGGAGAACTAGGGAAAACATTCTGTGAGGCTCAGCAAAAGATAGAAATTAGAAAATAAAAGATTTGTTTTATATCACCAAAGAACCTATTAAACTGTCCTACTGTCGTGCATCTTGGGACATCTCTGCTACATGGTTTTGCATGTTGTTCTTTTTATCACTTACAAAGTCGTATCTTTATTGCTCAGTGAAACAGGAGATTTTGAGATAGAGGCATGTACCTAGATACATAATGTGAAATAATAACTATTAGAAAATGTGCTCAAGTAGATATAGTGTGCTCTCATAAAGAGTAACGCACTCATGTGCACATACACACACACACTCTGTCCTTTGAAATCTTAAATGAGGTTATCAGTATCGTCGTGCATGCATGCATGCTCTGTCCTGTCTGACTCTTTGCAACTCATGGACTGGAGCCCGCCTGACTCCTCTACCCATGGGATTTTCCAGGCAAGAATACTGGAGTGAGTCGCCATTTCTTACTCCAGGGAATCTTCTCCCCCCAGGGATCGAACCTGTGTCTCTTGTGTCTACCTGCATTGGCAGGCGAATTCTTTACCCTGAGCCACCTGGGAAGCCTCAGGTATTAATGTCAGCAGTTGTGTTTTAATGAATATACCTCGAAAACTGCATTCTAATGTAGTCTGTGTCTATAGAAGCTGTGCATAATTTAATTTAGCCTCTCTGGACCTTGGTTTTACATTGTATAATAAAAATGCAGGATAGGAGTAAATGTTTACTGAAGCTTCATTTACTTCTGAAAATTCTGTACAGTTCATGACAGTCCATCTTAAGTGTTTCTCCTCCAAAGGAGTCAAACTTTGCTATCCCCACATTTTATTACTTATCTCCTAACACATTTGTACCTGAAATATTAGATAACGAGCCTCAACAACTCTTAAGAATTGATGAAGTCTAGTTTGGCTAATACTAGCATGTGTTCGGAAAAGGCAATGGCACCCCACTCCAGCACTCTTGCCTGGAAAATCCCATGGACGGAGGAGCCTGGTAGGCTGCAGTCCATGGGGTCGTGAAGAGTCGGACACGACTGAGCGACTTCACTTTCACTTTTCACTTTCATACTTTGGAGAAGGAAATGGCAACCCACTCCAGTGTTCTTGCCTGGAGAATCCCAGGGACGGGGGAGCCTGGTGGGCTGCCGTCTGTGGGGTCACACAGAGTCGGACGTGACCGAAGTGACTTAGCAGCAGCAGCAGTGCTGGGAGCCGGCACATTGCATATTGAGTGAGGATCTGGAATAGCTCAACTGGAATTCTATCACTTCCGGGAGCCAGCGTGAGGCACTCCGCCCATGACAAAGGTCATGAGGAAGGAGGCTCGGCATACGCAAAGGCGGGATCGAGCCTCAGGAGTCCCCCTGGAAATTCTCGAGCATCTACCCCCAAAACCAGAGTCTGCCTACTTTCTGCTTTGTGCTTTCACCTACACCTCTGACTTTACGGGGGGCTGTCCCCCACTACCTCTCTCTGAAAAAAGAGTTAGCTCACAGCTCCAGTTAATAATTCCTGGGTGTGACAGTGTTTAACCTACAAACTCCTTTGGAAATCCTCTAGCCTGCCTGAATGGGTTTTTCCGGCCACATGTGATTGTTCAGAGCCTCCCAACTGTGAGAGGCAGGAGATGTTCTAAACTGCCTAAACACAGATTCCTTTGAGTAGTTAAAAGATTGATTAGAAAATGTATTGGTGAAGGGTTTTTCACTTGTTGGGCCAATGTTTGCTGCTAAGTCTCCATACTCCTACTGTGTCCTTGGCAGTGTATTGATTGATATAATGGGTGTATAGAAATGTAAAATGCAGCTTTGTTCAATGCTTTTTGGAAGGCTGGCGCCTGACTTTGGAATAATCACCTTTAGAGAAAGATAAGTTTCTTAAAATGTTAACAGGCCTCCGGGCCAGAAGATGATGTCTATCACCTGAACTTTTGCATATGATAAGTTTACAGGAAAAAAGCCTGGCTTGCTGCATGACTCTACCCCTTCCCCCATTATCCTCTATGCATAACTTAAGGTATAAAAACTACTTTGGAAAATAAAGTGCGGGCCTTGTTCACTGAAACTTGGTCTCCCCATGTCATTCTTCCCTTTAACTTCCGGCTGAGCGTCCATCTGGAGCGTGGATGTCCTCTGCGACCATTTATTTGCCTGGGCTTCTAAGACCCACTCGAGAAGGTGTCTAAGGTGGGGCACCTTCCGCTATTCGAGAGGGCGCCTGCGGCCTCCGTGGTCAGAGCTAACCTGGTGTCACGGGTTATATTGATTTTCCGCGTAAACCAAGCCACTCAGCTTCTTTTCTCCACTGAATTTTCCTACTGAGCTATCCTTATTTCAGCCGCTTTTCTCCACTGAATTGCCTCACTGAGCTATCTTTATTCTATTATTCTTTAAATCTTTGATAAATATTTATAAATAAATAAGTCGCCGACGCCGTCCCCGCTTCGAATACCCTGGATCAGCCGGGGCTGGACCCCGGCACAGCAGCATGTGTTAGTTGTTGAAGTCTAGAAATAGGTCCTTTTATTTTTTATATACTACTCGTGCCCTAAGGGTGTCAGATTTGGGAACCTTGTTATTACTGTTAACAGAATATTCAGTTGTAAGTTCCTGAGAACTTTTTATGGCCTAATATTGTCAATCATGGGTGACTTGGTTATAAAATTACTAATGAAAAAATGTAATCTGATGTTTGCAGCCCACTGCAAATTTAACTCCACAAATGTCTTATATAGGCTACAGTTAATGCAGTAACTTAGCTCCGTCAGAAACATTCTATAGAAAAGCCCACTTTTCCCCACCAGTGTAAAGTAAGGCCTGTCTCAGTTTCTTACCACTCTTGAAACGTTTAAACTCCCCTCTTTTCAGCATTTAATCATGTTTCTTGGACCAGTAATGTTATGCTAGTCAAGGGCAATCCTCTGTGAATGCTGAGAACATGGACCAATTGCCAGTATCTAAAGCAAACATGGAGAATTTTCTCTATGAAGAATTCAACATCAGCTTGACACTAATAATCATGAGTGGTAGGTAATGAGAGGCTGCAAGCCAGTGAAAAGTAATTCTGCAAACATACCTTTCTTTGTAACACACCAGCACCTAATAGCCCAGTTTCTGTAACTAACTGACTGCACAAAACGGTTTTCCAGCATCCTAGCCTCTGAGAACAACTTTCTGCTCTTAGAAACTTGAATTATTCTCTTAAAGGGGATGATGTAGGATGCTTAGAATTTTTTAAATTTAAAAATACACAAATTATAAAAGGGAAAATCATCAGGGAAACAAAATGTTTATTTTCTTGATAGAGGGTGACAAGTAGGTCAGTTGGTGCATTTTTTAATTTTGCATACATATGCTTAAAGGTACGCTGTTTTGCCATACTTTAGAATAAAGACTAGAAGGAAATATGGCAAAATGTTATAATTTGGTTAACTTAAATAGCAGCACTGTTGAGGATTTTTGTTTTCTGATTTCTTATTTGTTTATATTATTTTAAGATATTTATCTTATTTTTCCTTTAAAAGAAAATAAATGACACCATGTAGTATATTTTTATTGCTGTTACTGAAGTCTGTTTTTGTTTTGAGTCAGTAGTAAATGAAATCAAGTTTATCAGATTTTTTTCTCGTTTGAATTAATATATGTATTGAGATAATTGGAGGTTTGATGTTCTCAGCTCTTCTTAGAATACAAGGACATAGAATTAAGGGAGAATTGAGATGTTCATCTCATTTTTTAAATATTAAAAAACTAAATCTCCTGTTTTATTGAGAAGCATTGATTAGAGCTCTTAAGATGTAGATTTGTCTTATGTAAAAGGTAATGTTGAGCTTTAAAGACCCAATAATACATTCCTATTTTTTACTTGCTAAAAATTAACATCTCTATCATTAGTAAATTTGTACCCCTTTTTTGTTACTAGTTAAAAGGCCTCAGTAAAATAAAGTTAACAGTAGATGTCACTTCATAATTGTAATAATGATCACACAGCTGTGCTTTCCTCAGTTTATAACACATGTCAGCATCAGTTTAGGAGCTCAGCTTCATTTCCTGCCCAGATAGAATTCTGCAGACTATTATTGTGGTGAGAAAGCAGAGCGCCCTATTGGTCACTGCTCAGCTGCGAAGGCCAGGAGTGGAGGTGCTTCAGTTCTCAGAAATGCCTGGCTGAGCTCTGCCTCTGGCCATGCTTCTGTCCTTTTTATATTTATTTACTTGCTCACTTGTTTTCTTACTTACTTTTCAAGTATTTTTCTTTGCTAGATTAAGAACCATTTTATTTATGAGTGTCTGAATTTTCGAGGAGGAACTTTTACACTTAAATGAACCTGTAAGAAGCCCATAGAAAAGCAAGTGCCTGCAGCGCTAATAATGAGAACTGACAAGGCAATCCTGCTGGGTTTATTTATGACCTTCTGCCTTTGTTAGCTCTTGTGAGAAATTCCTTTCTAACCATAACAATATTGTTGGAGTTTGGCACTGTACGGAGAAATCCTACCGAGCCCCGGGGCCCACAAACTGGCACTCATTCAGCTCATAACAGATTGCTATGCTTGTTGTAGTTTTACATTTTTCCTTCACTCCTCTTTTATTTAATTCATAAGTAGTTTTCACCAATCTTTATATGCATGCTTTAAAAAATGTACTGCTTTTATTCTCGGAGCCAAAATCCATTTTTTCCTTAACATGATGTCTTATCTACTTGGCAGTGTTGAGGATAATTCAGAAGAGAATGGACTACAGAAAGACAAGAGGCAGGTATATTTAGCACAAGGACAGATCATAGAAAGTCATATCACATTCTGCAAACTGGTGGACCATAGTGTCAGTCCTCAACAGCCACGTATGGTTACTCATTCTCAAGTTAAAGTGAGCTCAGCAGAACAAATTTACCTCTGGTTATAATTTTGTGACATTAAGTTATTATTTAAACTCCATTTCGGTACTTTAAGATCCTGTTTAGCTTGCTTGCTTTCTTTTACAATTTCCAAATGAAGTGGGAGATTTAAAGACATCAATTCACAAAGAGAATTGTGTTTAAAATTGTAGTTTTCTTTGGAAGTAAAAGGAAATCAATAATTTTGAACACGTAACTCTTAACAACAAGACCCTTGACGGCAGTGTTCTGTATGGAGTTATTTAGACCATAGACAACAGAGAAACCTGAAGCAGGGTGATATTCTGTGGTTTCCTATTAACTGGTCCTGTTTCTTCAGTGTTGCCAACAATGACAGATTTATAGTCATATTAGATTCTCTCTGAAATACTGATAGGCATGTGACTTCTGTTTCCTCTGAGATTCCTTGGGTTCAGGGTACCAGCTTCTTGGGGAACCAGCTCTGCAAGACCCATGTAACTAAAAGCACCCATGTCTGTGTGTGTTGAGTGTTCAGTTTTAGGGATTGCAGTGTCAGTCTGGGACTTCTGTATCATAAGGCCATACTGTTAAAATCAGTATTTATATTTTTGCTTTGTTCTATTTGCATAAAGGTTGATTTTTTAAAAGTTTTTTTTTTGCCATCTGACTATGTACAAGCAGACTTGCTAATGAAGACCATGAGGAAATTTTTGTTAAAATATCTTACCCTGATAAAATGTGAAAACTGTGCACAGGAGCATAATTTTTATTTGTCCAACTTTGTCTTGTTATTTTATTACCATATACTTTTGTATTAAGTGTTAACATCTATTCTGAAAATACTAATATTTTTGCTATTTATGAGATTTGGTTATACTCATCAAGCTTATAAGTGAAATATTTTTCTAGAAGTCATTTGTAAATTCTTTATTCTGTATTGAAAATGTATTTTTACGTGATAAACAGGGTTTTAAAAAAAGTGTTAAGTATTTGAAATGTGTATATGGTAACATGTGTATGTATGCACTTATATACATAGTAGCTATTTATTGAGCATTTACTGTATGCTTAGTTTTTATAATTATATTTAATTTTCACCATGGCATAATTAATATTTCTCCCCTATTTTGGATGGTGAGCCTGAGGCTCAGTGAAGTTAAGTAACTTGCCCAAGATTAGGGGAAGTTGGTGGAGCCAGGACTTGATTTCAAAATGCCCTTACTCCAGAATGTATGCTTTTAACTGCTACACTATTCCTATATACCTACATTACAATAAATATTTAATGAGCACTTACCTGGCACCAGGCTTCATGCTTAGTGCTTTATGTACACCATTTACCTCACTGAACTCTCCCTGAGACACTGTGAGGTCATTATTTCTGTTGTGCCTGTGCTGCATACAGATGAGAGGTTGTGGCTGATGGCGCTCAGTCGTTTGCCCAAGTCCTCTGAGTCAGTGAGAGAGGAGCTGGGATTGGGGTCCAGCCAGGGTGTGGTCCCAGAGCCCAGCTTCCCCGTAACTTCCCCCCCCCAATACAATAAAAATATTCCAAACAAAACTAACATCTAACAAATGCATTTTAAAAGCCAGTCATTAGAAGGGGGGAATAAGATGCAGAGATTCAGAAGGAGGTGTCATTGCACTTTCCAGGGATCTTTAGGTGGCTGAAGAGTCCAATTTTATATCAGAACTTATGATTTACTGGGATAAAGAGGAATTCAGCAATGTGATGGTCTTGCAAGTCAGGCTATTAAGGTGTCTCCCTTGTTCAAAGGGTTTAGAAGGCAAAGGAAATGTGAATTTTACCATTCTGCCTTTCAGAATCCTATCTCTTAATTTGTTTACACCGTCTTTGAGACCACTTAAGGTAGACTAAAGTGGTCATCAGAGAAAACTCTTTATTCTTCTTGGTGACCTGAGAACATGCTCCAAGCAACAGGATAATTACCTGTAAGTGTGAGGTACTGTAATACCATTGCCTGGCATACAGATGGCTCTGTTGGGAGGTTCAGTTCAGTTCAGTTCAGTCGCTCAGTCGTGTCCGACTCTTTGCAGCCCCATGAATCGCAGCACGCTAGGCCTCCCTGTCCGTCACCACCTCCCGGAGTTCACCCAGACTCACGTCCATCGAGCCAGTGATGCCATCCAGCCATCTCATCCTCTGTCATCCCCTTCTCCTCTTGCCCCCAATCCCTCCCAGCATCAGAGTCTTTTCCAATGAGTCAACTCTTCAAATGAGGTGGCCAAAGTCCTGGAGTTTCAGCTTCAGCATCATTCCCTCCAAAGAAATCCCAGGGCTGATCTCCTTCAGAATGGACTGGTTGGATCTCCTTGCAGTCCAAGGGACTCTCAAGAGTCTTCTCCAACACCACAATTCAAAAGCATCAATTCTTCGGCGCTCAGCTTTCTTCACAGTCCAACTCTCACATCCATACATGACCACAGGAAAAACCATAGCCTTGACTAGACGAACCTTTGTTGGCAAAGTAATGTCTCTGCTTTTCAATATGCTATCTAGGTTGGTCATAACTTTTCTTCCAAGGAGTAAGCGTCTTTTTATTTCATGGCTGCAGTCACCATCTGTGGTGATTTTGGAGCCCCAAAAAATCAAGTCTGCCACTGTTTCCCCATCTATTCGCCATGAAGTGATGGGAACAGATGCCATGATCTTTGTTTTCTGAATGTTGAGCTTAAAGCCAACTTTTCACTCTCCACTTTGACTTTCATCAAGAGCTTTTGAGTTCCTCTTCACTTTCTTCATAAAGGTGGTGTCATCTGCATATCTGAGGTTATTGATATTTCTCCCAGCAATCTTGATTCCAACTTGTGCTTCTTCCAGCCCAGCATTTCTCATGATGTACTCTGCATATAAGTTAAATAAGCAGGGTGACAATATACAGCCTTGACGTACTCCTTTTCCTATTTGGAACCAGTCTGTTGTTCCTTGTCCAGTTCTAACTGTTGCTTCCTGACCTGCATATAGGTTTCTCAGGAGGCATGTCACGTGGTCTGGTATTCCCATCTTTTTCAGAATTTTCCACAGTTTATTGTGATCCACACAGTCAAAGGCTTTGGCATAGTCAATAAAGCAGAAATAGATGTTTTACTGGAACTCTCTTGCATTTTCGATGATCCAGTGGATGTTGGCAATTTGATCTCTGGTTCCTCTGCCCTTTCTAAGACCAGCTTGAACATCAGGAAGTTCACGGTTCACATATTGCTGAAGCCTGGCTTGGAGAATTTTGAGCATTACTTTACTAGGGTGTGAGATGAGTGCAATTGTGCGGTAGTTTGAGCATTCTTTGGCATTGCCTTCCTTTGGGATTGGAATGAAAACTGACCTTTTCCAGTCCTGTGGCCACTGCTGAGTTTTCCAAATTTGCTGGCATATTGAGTGCAGCACTTTCACAGCATCATCTTTCAGGATTTGGAATAGCTCCACTGGAATTCCATCACCTCCACTAACTTTGTTCGTTGTGATGCTTTCTAAGGCCCACTTGACTTGACATTCCAGGATGTCTGGCTCTAGGTGAGTGATCACACCATCGTGATTATCTTGGTCATGAAGATCTTTTTTGTACAGTTCTTCTGTGTATTCTTGCCACCTCTTCTTAATATCTTTTGCTTCTGTTAGGTCCATATCCTTTATCCATGTCCTTTGTTGAGCTCATCTTTGCATGAAATGTTCCTTTGGTATCTCTAATTTTCTTGAGATCTCTAGTCTTAAATAGTGTGGGTAAATGTGAAATGTGCTAGAATTCAAGACCTAACTCAGGCCCGTATCTATTGATAATCATCATCACCGTCACCATCATTAGTATTATTGATATTAGAAGTTTCTGTCGGAAACTCTGAGTAGGTTTATAAGCACCTCTTTTGGAAAAGTAGTTTTGAAGTAATACATTATAAAATGGTTATATGTTCTTAGGAAGATTTGTTATATAAAATGCCCCTTAGTGCTAGCACTTGAGGTATTAAGTGACCAGCTGCCCCTGTACAAAGTTGAAAACAACCTTTCATCTCATTGAGTCTGTAAATCATAACTGAAAATGAGGAAACATTCATGTTTTTAAGTTTGCCTTTGAGGGGAGTATTGCATGTACTGAATTTCATTGTTGTTCAGCCGCTCAGTCGTGTCCGTCTCTGCGACCCCATGGACTGCAGCACACCAGTCTTCCCTGTCCTTCACTATTACCCGGAGTTTGGTCAAACTCATGTCCATTGAGTTGATGATGCCATCCAACCATCTTATCCTCTGTCTCCCACTTCTCCTCCCACCCTCAGTCTTTCCCAGCATCAGGGTCTTTTCCAATGAGTCAGCTCTTCGCGTCAGGTGGTCAAGGTACAACAATAGCCTTTACACAACATTTCCATCTGTAATCTACTCAGGCTGACTATGTTAAAAGATTTTTTTTGAATTCTCTACTTTTTTCTAAAACCCTCAGAAGTCTTAAAAATGATTCCTATGGAAATGTAAAAACTTCACCTTAAATAGTGAGTCATTATGGTTATTTTCCTTAACCACTTTCCAGTACTATAATTTTGTTATAACTTCATTGTTAGAATTATTGTTGAAAACCTGTGTTCATAAACACAGTGCAGGCAGTCTTTATCTTACTCAGAGCTCATGAATGTTGGATGCGGCTAGGTCAGTGCCAACCGGGATCAGGAAACTGGGGAAGGGTGCAATTCCCGGCCTCCTCTTCACTTTGCAGCCATGTCCTTCTGCTGACGCTGCGGTCTGGCTCTGTATCCCCAGTGACTCAGTGGTTTAGGCTCTCTAACCCACTGCCTCTCCTCTGTGGTTACTAGTGATAACAGCTCACACTTAGAGAGATGCTGCAGCACTAATTGTTTTACGTATAACTTCCCATTTAATTCTCACAACAACTTGTTGGCAGATACTAGCATTTCCCCCATTTTATAGATGAGGGGAGTATGAAGCACAGAAAGGTTAAGTATGTTGCCCGTGGTCAGTGTCAAAGTGGTCAAAGCCGAAGTCTGGAAGTAAGTGGTCCTCCTTCAGAGTTTGCAATTGTAGCGAATGCTGACAGTTCATTAAAACTCGACCTGGGAAGTTCTGTAGTAGATACATATGATGCAGGACCATGGAGGAAGGGGCTGGGCAGCTCATTCTGGTGGTGTAAATGTCCGGGGAGGCCTTACCAGGTGGTGATGGAAGACTCTCCGAGGGAAGCAGGGCTTCCTCGAATGAACCGCGTGCAGACGTCCCTGGAGCAGCCTCTTCCTCTGATCCACAGATGGTGCTGCTGCCTCTCTTGTCACCTCCTCTTATCCCGGCTCCTGCTGCTGCTCTGGCCTGAATTCCACCACCAGGCTTACAGTCCACTCCTTTCTTCTCTTCTGTGTCAGATACATACTGCCACGTTCAGAGTTTTGGTTAGCTTTCTATCAGTATTGTTTGTGAGGTTTATATTAACATTTTTAGTTCTAGGTCATTCAGTTTCATTGCTGTATAGTATCCCATTTTCTGAATAGATCTCTTGATTTTATATCACTGGAAAATTAGATTGTCTCTCTCTCTCTCCCTTTTTTTTTAAACAATACAATACTGAAGCAGTGCTACTATGCTTACATATGTCTCCATATGTGTGTGTGCCAGTGTATAAACTTAGGAGTGGACATCCTGAATCATAAGGTAAATGCATCTTCAGCTTTACAAAATGCTTATAAATTTTTGTCTAAAGTGGTTATTCTAAGTTACATTCCTCTACCTGTGTCTGGAAGAGCATAGAGTGTGTATTTTTCTCTCTCCAATGTTTTATGGTCATGAAATCTCAATTGGAAGAAGAATTGATGCTTTTGAATTGTGGCGCTGGAGAAGACTTGAGAGTCTCTTGAACTGCAATAAGATCAAGCCAATCAATCCTAAGGAAATCAGTCCTGAATATTCATTGAAAGGACTGATACTGAAGTTGAAGCTCCAATACTTTGGCCACCTGATGTGAAGAACTGACTCATTAGAAAAGACCCTGATGCTGGGAAAGATTGAAGGCAGGAGGAGAAGGGGACAACAGAGGATGAGATGGTTGGATGGCACCACCAACTCAATGGACATGAGTTTGAGCAAATTTTGGGAGATAATGAAAGACAGGGAAGCCTGGCATGCTGCAGTTCATGGGGTCACAAAGAGTCAACACAACTTAGCAACTGAACAGCAACAACTACCATTTAGTGCTGACAGGAGTATTACCTGATCACTCCTGTGGTATTCTTCCCCTAAATCCGTAACCCCAGCCTAACCAGGAGAAAACACTAGACACAAACTGAAGAACATTCTACAAAATACCTCAGGAGTACTCTTCAAATGTGTTGTGGTTGTGGAAAACAGGGAAGGATTTGAGAAATTGTCACCGATCAGAGGAGACTAAGGAGACAAGGTGAATAAATGTGATATGTGTCCTGGAACAGGAGGAAGACTTTACTGTAAAGGCTGCAAATTTGAATGAAGTCTGTAGTTTCATTGATAGTATTACACCAATTTCAAGTTCATAGTTTTAATAAATGTGCCCTGGTTACCATGTAAAATGTCAGTGTTAAGGCAAACTGAGGGAAGGAACATCAGTACTGTCTTTGCCGCTTCCAGGTAAGGCTAAAGTCATTTCAAAACAAAAGGTTTTAAAAATTCAGTGAAGGATGTAGAATAAGTATGTATGTTCATATGCCTCATGTGACTGGGTAAAATGTCAAAAAATGAAGTTTTAGTATTAATTCTACAGCAGAACTTCCAGTTACTCCATGTAGACCTGGTACAGTTTGTGAGCTATGTTTCTTTCTGTTTTTGTTTTTCAAGTTGCTAATTTATTTGCAGTTCCTATATGTCTTATTGAAGTATTTCATTGCTATATACTGAAGAAATAGAGGTCTCTTGAGAGTTCATGCTTTTTTGTTTTTAACTTTTATTTTCAGAATTTCTATGTGCTAAGCATTGTACTTTTAAGATATACAGTAGTTGTTTTTTACCTTGAGAGATGCAAAAGATGGTGTCGATTGCTTTTCTGCTGTAAAGATTTATGATATACTTTCAGTAATAAAACCTCATATCAGTAGACAAACTCTAAATCTTACATATTTACAGATCTTGTTAGTTTGTCAGTTTGCTTTCAAAGCACATGGGTCATTCATACTTACAGTTCATACCTGGTGTTGATATTTGTAAAGCACCAGACCATAAGCCCACATACCCACATCCCTGTGCCTGCGTGGCATGAGCTCATTTTCCTCCTGTGTAACTAAGATGTCTTTTCATACTGTTCGTGGAGTTCTCATAAAGAAAGCTGAGTGCCAAAGAATTGATGCTTTTGAACTGTAGTGTTGGAGAAAACTCTTGAGAGTCCCTTGGACTGCAAGGAGATCAAATAAGTCAGTCCTAAAGGAAATCAGTTCTGAATATTCATCGGAAGGACTGATGCTGAAGCTGAAGCTCCAATACTTTGGCCATCTTATGCAAAGAACTGTCTCCTTAGAAAAGACCTTGATGCTGGGAAAGATTGAAGGCAGGAGGAGAAGGGGATGACAGAGGATGAGATGGTGGGTGGCATCACAGAGTCAATGGATATGAGTTTGAGCAGGCTCCGGGAGTTGGTAATGGACAGGGAAGCCTGGTGTGCTGCAGTCCATGGTGTCGCAAAGAATCAGACATGACTAAGTGACTGAACTGAACTGAGACTAGATGTCTTCAGAATTTTGGTTTTGGAATAGAATATGCAGTTAAAGAATATAATCTGTTAAATTGTTACTCATAATTAGTCTTTAGACACTGTTGTGCCATTTTAACGGTAAAATCTGCATCCTTAAAATTGTTTTAGCCATTGATTCTTAAGTATAAATGAAAGGAGTAAGATGACTGTAGGCTCATGAAATTATTCCAATTAGAAACCACACTAATGTTTAACCCAGGCTATAGTTATTTAAGCACTTTTGCTTTTGTTCACCTATATATTAAGTTTTATATAGTACTAAAATGTATAGATTTTTAAAAAGTATTTTACAAATTTATTTTTGAATGGTACCTGCAATTTTAATCATGTTTAAAGCAATCTGTGTTCATAAACATTTGAAAACATGAGGGTTTGGGGTTTTGTTTTGTTTTGTTTTGCTTTACAATGTTTAACATTTCTCATTTGGCACTACACTGTATTTTTTTTTCCTTGTTTGATAATATTGGAACTCACCTTTTAGACCTCTGTTGGCTCCCTAATTCCTAAAATTGTAAGTCCATATTCCTTGGCCTGAGCCTGTGAAGTCATTCACAACTGTCCCTGGGTGGCCTCTTCAGCTGCATCCTCACTCATTCTGCTTTTCCAGCCTCCCCCTTCTCACATGGCATAGTCTCCCATAGATTTTGCCTGCACCCATGGTTCTCTCTGCTCTCTACTTAGCACTCCTCACCTGGACCCGTGACAGCAGCCCCTGGCCTGATGTGAGCTGGCTGAAGACCTAACCATTCTGTATTCCACAACACTTGTTAAGTCACCCATCCGTCACAGAATTTCTGCTTTGTCGTAGAACTGAAACCTGCTTAGCTGTTTCTCTGTCTCCATTGATACTCCATGAAAGAAGGATGCTGAAGTGTTCAAAATCACCTGTGCAGGCCAATTTAATTGTAAAATGTCATCCACATGAAAAAATGGTCTACCTTTTCCCCTACTTCCTCCCACCTACCCATCCCACACCTCCGTATGCAAACCTTAGAGAGGGCCTGCCTGCCTGAGGCTGTTCCTAAGACAGTACAAATATCCCTCCTCAAATTATTTAGTATTCTCACTTTATTATATAGCTTTAGTTGCACCAGTAGTCTTCCATTTGTATTAAGTATATTCTTTAAGATTTCATTGTTCTTAAAATAACAAAGGGCCAGCAGTTATTCACATGTGAGTCTTTTTTAGTGTTTTCAGCACTGTTTGGGGCTTTGACTTGAGGTCAGGAAGTGTCCTGGCTATTTCAGACAGTGAAATAAGTTAAAAAACATTTTGAATGGTAGGAACAATGGGCTAGAGCTAACAAGATGTTGTAGGCTCCTCATGAAAGAAAATGCACATACTATCTCTGCTATAGAGAATTGTGGTTATAGTTGTTACCCCTAAAAATCATCAGATTATGATCTTGAGCATCAAATCATCAGGATCATCACCTGAAAGGGTAGTCCCAGGATTATAACCACGAAGGGCAATGCTATTTACAGATGAAAATTATTCCCAAATTCCATACAACTAAAAGATAAAATTAAAATAAATTTTCTTACCAAGTTATTTTTAAGTTCAAGACTGTACTGTGTTTGCACAATATGAAAAACACTATTTGTTGGGTCTATTTGTCATTATTCCTACTCTACATAATGTCTGCTATTAATAGCAGAAGAGCAGAGACTCTCCCTGAGCAGACTTCAAAAACTGAGAATAATTTAGGGTCCCCTTGAGGCCTGTGAAGTGGAAAAAATTCCCTTACATGATGCATATTTCATACTTATATTGTTTACCACTTCTAAATTTAGAGTGGCAATTTGATATCAGGGGTTTTAGCCGAAGGAACTTTGTGGATGGCTTTTATTTAGGTGGAAAGTTTTTAAAAATCAAAGGAAATATAATCATTATAAAATTTTTTGCTTATGATAGCATGCTTAATTCCAAATCCTGTTTCTGTAAAGTATCAGTTCAGCTAATTACCTTGTAAATATCCCTTTAAAATGAAAGTTACCAGTCAAGGAATCTTTGCTTGAGAGAGGATGCAAATGAATCAGGTGAAAGTCGTTTCCCCAAAAAGTGGTTATTGGCTACCTCTCTTAAAATGAATTCTGACTCATTAATTTTCCTTGTGTTATCCCTGGCTTTGGATATGAGTTTGTCATCTGTTGAGCTTGTGACTATTTTTAAATTAGGATCAAACATTTTTTTCCAGTTGACATCATACATATTAAGGCTAAGAATTGTATATACCATGGACCAGAGGAGCCTGGCAGGCTACAGTCCATGGGATTGTAAGAGTCGGACATGACTTAGCAAGTAAACCACCATCACATATAATGAAAAGATAAATATTTGTTATTTGGATATGTTTAAGTAGAAAGTAAGATACATATTTATATAACTTTGTAAGAAGATGCTTTGCAGGTCTAAAAATTAGTGCTTGGTAGGATTTTATTCGTGGATTCTTTCTGTGCCTTTCCATTTTTAATTCCTTTACACCGGAAGTCTGAGCTTTTAACTCATTTGCTGTCTAGACAATTGAAAGCAGCAGGGACTTTGGTGGATGTCTTGAAGTACACTGTTATGTAGGTTTGTGCTGAAAAGAAGCCTACAAATATCATGGAAATTAAACAGTCACTGTGAGGTTGTTCTTTTTGTGTATATATGTCAGTCAAATTATTGGCTCAATTCTAATATCAACCTCAAGGTGTATTTGTATCACATGTCCAAAATGATAGTTCTGAAATAAGGTTGGAGGGTATGAAACGATTTTACAGTGTGTTTCCAAGGAGCTAAGCATCTAATGAGCCTGGATGCTTGGCCTCCGGGATGGTAATTGGAAACAGAGGGCCAAGAATTCATTGCTAAATTTTAATGGCAATCTCAGTCATTTTCAGTAGAGCATTTTTGGTAAATATTTAGAAATGTTTGCATGTGCTGGCTTACTTTGTATGGTGTTTGCAGCTGTATTTTACTACAGAGCTTATAAATTCAGTGACACTCATCAGTGACCGGTCAAATCCTCCTCTCTTCAGCATTGCCCTTAAGAAAGTTAGGGCCTAGTTGGAGAGAGAGAAAGAAAAACTACATGCCAGGATTTCATACTCAATATTCTAAAAAGGAGAATAGACACTATTTCTGCTTTTGAAGATAACTGACTTTTTTAAAGACCATTGAGCTGGCATTTTCACCTGTGCTTCAAACCCATGGGAAGTCACAGTGAGAAATCATTAACTGTATCCTATTAAAACCCTTAAACAAGAGGCCTGAACTTGTCTCATTGATTGAAATATCTTCTCTGTTTCTAATTCAGTGTTTATCCTCATACTCTCTTGGGGCTCTTCTGAGCAAGAGATGCCCAGTTCATGTGAGGCTTAGCAGTTTTCTACCAGTGGCTGATATAATACTGTCAACTAATTGTATTAAGAACCATAGCTGAGAGTATTTTTGAGTTGATCTGCTTTAAAAAAAAAAAAAAAAAAAACACTTATTTAATTAAACAAGGGAGTAAAATTTTCTGACTTATTCCCAGTTCAAGACAGTAAGACATCACCAGTATTGACTGAATTTATCCTTTAGCAAGCTGACTTATTAGATAAACTGAATACCATCAAAACCAAAGAGGTTTCTAAATGTAGTGAAGTCATGATATATGAATGTAAAATATTCTTAGGAAGGATCATGTACAATTTGTATTTATATTTATACTTAATGTTGTATGCCTATTTTATATATTTGTAGAAATTTAAAAATTCCTCCTGTGCTCCTTCCTGGCACTTGTTCTATACATTCCGTCATCACTGCCCTGCCCCACCCTGCCCATCATGTTGAATCAGACATATCTTTGCTCTATGTTAATCCATCAGTGTTTCTCTTGTCGGAGTCTGATAGGATTGTTACTGCTCTCAGGTGGCATTTCATTCTAAGCACAGTGAAATTTCTTGTACTTGTCACTTAGGTTAGAATGAAAATTTTACATGGACTGAAGGTGGAAGGATGATGGCTACAGAGGGGCAAGTCTTTGTGGGGAACTTTCATTTAAATTACATTTTAAAGTAAAACAAGCTTTTCCCCAAAAAAAGCATTGATTTTCTAAATATAAACTAACCATTGATAGTAGGGACTGTATTATTTGGGGTGGGCTGGAAAGTATTCAGTATTCTGAGTGATGTCAGATATTGAAAACCCAACTTGATAGCAAGACTTTACCAAATCAGATTGTCATGGCAAAATACTGAATTTACTATGCATGAGCACATGAAGCCACTGCCTTACCCTTCACTCCCTCAGTAAAGAGGGAGGATGCAAGGAATGCTGTGGGGCAGAGGGACTCCAGCCCCTTAAAGGAGTCCTCCCTGCAATTACCTTGCCTGCCAGTTCCCAGCAAGACAAATGGAAGCACTGTAGCTTGAAGGTGCCTCGCTTAGAATGAGATGCAGGAAGGTCTCTCTGTTCTTTACAGGCATCATAGATCTGATGGTACTTAGAAAAGAAGAATAGAGTTGGTGCCCTGCTGACTAAATTGTCCTCTAGAGGGGTATTCGTTACAGAGCTTCTTTGTTAACTAGGCTGAATGTTTAAACCATTGTTGAACTTCTTTTATTAACGTGTTTTAAGATAGCTATACATATGGATACCCTAAGTATCTGCAGGGCGGGAATATTTCCCTATAATTTACATATAAAAGTTACGTGTGTGTATAACAGTAATATAGAAATTATATCTTTTTATTACTCTTCTGTTACACTGAGGTATAGTCAGCACTGAAATTCTGATGACTTGTGAACACTAAGAAAGCCACCGTTTTTATATTTTTCTCTTGATATTTCTTTGATCAGCTTGTTGAATAACAGAAATGTTTTTCATGCCTTTGCAGCTTGAATGAAGCTCTCTTAACACCCATCCGTGTCACTTTTTCAACCATAACAGAATTTTAAGGGAGAACAGGGAAGGAATTTATAGGTAGTGCAGAGAATTTTAAAATTTTCCAAGTAACAGTTTGTTTTTTATGAAAAAAGATTTGCATAAAATTATTTAATTTCAAATAATGATTTTTTTAAAAAAATATTGAATCTGTGTCATCTTTTCTGTTGAATTCCATATTGTAGTATATTAGAAAATAATGATTTTATATCTAGTTACCTACCAGTTGTTTTTTTTTTTTCTTTAAAGAAATCATGAAAGGCATATTTCCTCCCAACTGATTCTTACGTGATGGACCCTTATTTATGAATAATGCACATTTGTTAGGTAATAGGTATCTGTACACAGAGCCCACCACCCATTCTTAAGTAGGTGCTCCCTGAGTTAGTCTGATACCGCTAAAGAGGAGAATTCTATCTGGCGCCCAGTCAGTGTTTTCCAGACAGGTATGAATGTGGAGTCATTCCCTGTTCCTGGTGAAGCCTGTGTGCATGTAGGTCACCATGCATTTCGGCTGAGACCTGTCTGTCCTCCTCCTGTTTCCCCACGGAAGAGGCAAAGACATGAGAGGCCAGACTAGATACAGCAGGTCAGCACTGTTTTCTGTAAGGGCCAGATAGTAAATATTATAGGCTTTAAGAGCCATAGTCTCAATGCAGGTCTCCATTGTGGCCCCAAAGCAGCCATAGACAGCACTTCAGAGGAATTGCTGTGACTATAAAATGTCCTAGTAAGATGTTACAGGACCCTGAAATTTGAATTTCAAATGTTTTTCATGTATCACAAAGTATTACTCTTCTGATTTTTTTTTTTTTCAGTCATTTAAAAATGTGTGGCTTATGGGTGGAGCCAGAATAGGTAGGATTTAGTTTTAGTCCTCACATAGCTTGCCATGCCCTGCTTTATGGAGCCCACAGGTGTGCCCCTTTGCACTTTTGTGAACTCCCTGGTGGCTCAGACGGTAAAACGTCTGTCTACAATGCAGGAGACCAGGGTTCGGTCCCTGGGTTGGGAAGATCTCCTGGAGAAGGAAATGGCAGTCCACTCCAGGACTGTTGCCTGGAAAATCCCATGAACAGAGGAGCCTGGTAGGCTACAATCCATGGGGTCGCAAAGAATGAGACACTACTGAGCGACTTCACTTTCACTTTCACTTTATATCAGGTTAGGAAGGGAATACGTTGGGGATAGGTACTTAAAGAATTATTCAGGACCCAGCTATCTTCCACACCCGGAGAGAGGCCAGCATTCACCCTGCAGCAAGAGGAATGGGTGGAATCCTGTCCTGTGGTCCCTGTCAGCCTGCACCTCATGCCTCTGCATGTGTGTACTTAAGTTTTATTTGGAGGAAGTCAGATAATTGTGTTAATTGCTGAAGTGTGAATACTTCACAATTGCCAGGAGAAATATCAATAACATCAGATATGTACATGACACCACCCTTATAGCAGAAAGTGAAGAACTAAAGAGCCTCTTGTTGAAAGTAAAAGAGGAGAGTGAAAAAGTTGGCAAAAAGCTCAACATTCAGAAAACAAAGATGATGCCATCCGGTCCCATCACTTCATGGGAAATAGATGGAGAAACAGTGCAAACAGTGACAGACTTTATTGGGGGGCTCCAAAATCACTGCAGATGGTGACTGCAGCCATGAAATAAAAAGACGCTTACTCCTTGGAAGAAAAGCTATGACCAACCTAGACAGCATATTAAAAAGCAGAGATATTACTTTGTCAACAAAGGTCCATCTAGTCAAGGCTATGGTTTTTCCAGTAGCCTTAGAAAAGACTCCTTAGAAAAGACCCTGTTGCTGGGAAGGATTGAGGGCAGGAAGAGAAGGCGATGACAGAGGATGAGATGGCTGGATGGCATCACCGACTCAACGGACATGAGTTTGGGTAAACTCCAGGAGTTGGTGATCGACAGGGAGGCCTGGCGTGCTGTAGTCCAAGGGGTGGCAAAGAGTCGGACACGACTGAGCAACTGAACTGAACTGAACTAAATACTTTCTATATTGTACGTAGTATCTTTCTTGCATAATATTCTTCCTCTGTTTCTGCCTGGCTTCACAAAAAATTCTGAAAGTCTGAACTGAACTGTTGTTGAACCCAGTCATCAAGTTGAATACAATGTTTTATCTGCTGAATATATGCAGAACCATCCATCTCATGTGCCTTAAGTAGAGATATTTATATTAATATATTTTTTTCTCTGAATTCTGAAAACATGATTCTGTTTGTCCCATTTTATTTTGGAGCTCTGATGATACTTTTTCTAGGGGTGATATTTTCAATCACTTGCTACTGTTAGGTTTCTCACTCATATGCTCAATTATATGACATTGAAGATTACTGTGTTTTACTTAGATGTTATTCTTCTTAGCATAAGAAATTTTTGCTTTTCTATAATATTCATCTTTTTGTGAGGTTCTCATCTCATCAGCTATTCTTTAGAATGTTTTTAATCGGCAATTTGGCTGTTAAAAAGAAAAAAGTTAATTGTATAATATATGGTTAATAGATAAACTTTCTAGAAGTCTTGGATCCTCATCCTGAGTTTATGTTGTGACATTTTGGGGTACCCTGAAGAGCTCTAACCAGCTCTGCTTTAGTGGCCCCCTTTGCACTGCCTGGTCTACATTCATTCTTCAGGTCCTAAGCATCTTCCTCCATCAGTTTCCAGAGCCCTAGTTTTAGCAGCCCAGTGGTAAGCAGTGAGGTAAAATTAAACGATAAAATTGTGTGAGTGGAAGATGTCAGTTAGGGTTGAATCTGCTTTACAGACAATACCATGACCTAGTATTTCTGATCCCATTCTGCAGTGTTTAGTTCTAAGTTATCAAGACAAATATCTTTTATCCTGCTTCTCAGCCTTTAGAGCTCATTCAGCACCTAGTTCCAGGTCTTATCTGGCTTTGCAGAGTCAGTGATGTGGGAGCCTTGCCACTGCCACAGGCCTGCACTGTACAGAGCTCCTGTTGGTGGGAACCCCATTTGGGACCTCTGTGCCCAGCCATGAGGTTCTGTCTCCTCTCACTCTGATGAGGGCTCAGAGGACAGTTTTCTCGTTTCTCTTCTTTCCTCCTGTCATGATCTTTGGCAGGCGCTGTCTGTCCTCAGTGTTGTAACTGGTAACAGTAACCTTGACTCTCTGACCTTTGTTTTCTGTGTCTGTCAAATGGGAGTTTTAATATCTGCCTTAGAGGGTATTATGGTAAAGTTACAGGACCTTAAAGATTGTTTGTTTAGCTTAAAACTGTTACAAAAAGTAAGCTATTGGAGAAGGAAATGGCATCCCACTCTAGTATTCTTGCCTGGGAAATCCCATGGACAGAGGAGCATGACAGGCTACAGTCCATGGGATCGCAAAAGAGTCGGACACGACTTAGCGACTAAACAACAACAAATACAAACATATACTATACCAGTACTCAGTGTTCACTGCTAGGCCAAATAATATACTTTGGTTGCACTTCCTTCTGGTATGGTACCTCTTGTTTTTCTAGAGTTAATGAACAAATGACTGTTTCAAAAAAAGGTAGTAAGTTATAACATTAGGACTCATTTCTGCCAACATAACTTCAAAGGGATTTATTTTCATCATATCAGATAAAAATACACATCACTCTTCTATTTATAAGAGAATTTTTGCATTACCTAAAATATCAGAATTTCTTCCCACAAGGTTTGGTTACAGTTTGGATTGCTATTACATTAGAAGATCACATTTTGAAATTCAGATAGCCCTCCAATATTGATCTTTAAGTAGGAGGATCCAAAGCCTTTAGTTTTTAGTTTACTGAAGTGATCCTGTATGAATCAGGCATTCCATTCAGATGGTACATCACCACCTAGCATGCTTTTCCTGTGAGTCTTTGGCGGGTTTGTTGGACTAGGTGCTGACAGCTTAAAGGAAAGCTGTAGGACAGTTTAATGAAAGAGGTACAAACTTTTTAGCTGTAGACTAGATCCTATGGATTTAACTTATAAGAGACCTCATTAAAGTCTTCTAATAACAAGTGGCCATGCTCTGAATTTGGGGTGTTCTCTAGAAAAACTCTGAAAGGTTAGGGTTAAGATTTTCAAATAGTGTTTTGAATAGGTATTTGTCCAAATATGTGTTACTCCATCAATGCATGCTATTTCTTTCCTCCTTAGGACCTGTCTGGCTCCATTGATGACCTCCCCACGGGAACGGAAGCAACTTTGAGCTCAGCAGTCAGTGCATCTGGGTCCACAAGCAGCCAAGGAGATCAGAGCAACCCAGCTCAGTCACCTTTCTCTCCGCATGCATCTCCCCATCTCTCCAGCATCCCTGGGGGCCCATCGCCTTCTCCTGTCGGCTCTCCTGTAGGAAGTAACCAGTCACGATCTGGTCCAATTTCTCCTGCCAGTATTCCAGGTATTCGTTTCTTAATAATTACTATTTTATTCTGTAATAAATACAGACCTAGTTTTCATCAATAAAAACATACATACCATTATTATTATGTTTTACTATTTAAAAACCTAATGATGGGACCATGATTAGGAGTTAGGAGTATAACTGTGAATTATCACCAAAGCATACAAGCACCCTAGTTCCTAAGTATACTCAACTAATGAATATAAACACTGATTTAGTAAAATCACCTGTTACTTTCAGTTTGCATGTTTACCTTAACTTACACCAAAAAATTACTTACTCTCTTAGGATATGTTTCGTAGTGATTTTGTTAAATAAGATCCTCTGTTGATAAGATGAGATTACTGTGGAAGTTATTTTCTACAGTATTTTTAATGTTCATGCTTATCACTGTTTTAATTTGCCAGCATACGTTCACGGCCTTGTTACTTATACAAACTCTTAACTTTTAGTTTTGATAGAAGAAGTTCATGTTCCAGTTAACCTCTTGCATTAGCTCTTTCCGTACTCATACTCTTGTAAATCTTTTGCTTCCTTTATCATATACTTGGGGTTATTTATTTGTTTGTTTATTTGTCAGTTGCCCCATCCTATTCCAGCTTTCTTTCTTATATCAACCATCTTTCATTAACCCACCAAGCAACCAGCTTTCCTTTATCCATCAAATAGATGTAAATTTTTTTCTGTGTAACTTATGCTAGCATGATGCAGGTGGCTGCCAGAAAATACTTTTTACTCATCTGTCAGAATTACTGTTGAATTGCTGATAAATTTTCTGATAGTTTATTCTGTTATCTTAAAAACATGGATAGTAATTTTTACCCCATCTTATTATTTTGCTCTTTTTATTTTTAAATAAATGTTTTATATATGTATATAAACATATAAGAACATATGAAAAATGCTAATTATGAAACAACTTTTGAATAAGTACTCATGGCTCACCATCCAATTTAAGAGCTGGAGTTGTTGTTTTTACCTGTGTGTTCCTTCCTGTCTTCAGCTCTATACCTCTCCTCTGCCTCAGATATCCTCTGAATGTATTTTAAATCATTCTTTCTGGATTATTTTGGGTTCTAAAAGAGTATAAATGAAGTATATATTGTTATTTTCATTTAGTTTTGAGTTTTATAGAAATGTATTACATTAAAAATGGCTATATAATTTATCAGCCACGTTGAGAGACTTGAGCCTATAAGGATTGCTAATAATAATTGCAGTAGAACACATATAAACCAGGAAGATTCTGGGCAAATCATGAAGTATAGTTACATATGTAAAACTATATGTGGTCCTTTTCCACTTAGCTTTTTTGACTAAATGTTATGTTCCCAAGATCCATATTTTGAATTACATATAATTTTAATATATTTTTTTGAAGGCATCTTAATTTTCTTTCAAAAATATTTGCTTGTCCTTATAATGGTTGTTTTAATAATAAAACCTGGATTTACCTGCTTTTAATTTTTTTAAAGCTATGAATACTCTATATTCCAGAATTCCTTAGACGATTTTTGGTATTGAGATGGTTTTTGAGGTCTTACCTACCTAAACATTGGAAAGTTATATGTAAAATACTATATTTGTCAATGAACTGACCCCATTTTTCTGAATTGCATCAAAAAGACTTTTCTTAGTAAACTAAATGAAAACTTTTCTGAGATATAAAAATATTTTAGTTTTTCATTTAAAATCCCTAATATGGGTAGTTCACAATCTGATGGTTTTCATACATATATTTAGCATTCTAGTTGAGGATTTTGAAAGTTTTATTTCACTGTTTGGATTTTGATGCTGTATGGAACACACACAACCCAACAAAAGAGCTTAATTTGGAGGGTGTGGTAGCACATGTTATAGTGGAAAGTGAAGTCGCTCAGTCGTGTCCAACTCTTTGTGACCCCATGCACTGTAGCTTACCAAGCATCTCTGTCCATGGAATTTTCCAAGCAATAGTACTGGAGTGGATTGCCATTTCTTTCTCCAGAGGATCTTCCCAACCCAGGGATCGAACCCGGGTCTCCCGCATTGTAGACAGATGCTTTACCGTCTGAGCCCCCAAGGAAGTCCTGAGTCTGGTACTCAGTCTTGTTTTGCATAGGATAAAGTTGTTCAGCGAACTGTGATTCTGATGACCTATTATTTATTGTTCAGTTGCTAAGTCATGTCTGACTTTTTGGGACCCCATGGTCTGCAGCACTCCAGGCTTCCCTGTCCTCCACTATCTCCAGGAGTTTGCTCAAATTCATATCCATTGAGTCGGTGATGCCATCCAACCACCTCATTCTCTGCCGCTCTCTTCTCCTTTTGCCTTATGAGGCCTATCCTTCATAGGACCTTCAGGGGAGGAGCTGATTGTGATTTTTCTCTGTTAACTTCTTGGAAAGTGGGTTTTCAATAGAAAACTTTCAGCTTTCTTGGAAACTATGTTTAAGTCTATTTGTTTTGTAAACTTGTGCCAGAAATTCTAACTGCTCAGGGCCAGGGCCTTCACTTCATCTCATCGTAGTGCAGCCTGTATTACTCTGCATGATGCTTGGTAAAACCATACAGCGAAGTTTAGTACAGGGATGAAATTACACAGCAAAAGTTCCACTTGTTTTCAGAGGCATGATATCCAGGTAAATCCAGAATTATCTTTTCTGAGTGTGAAGCTGTATAGTAATAGAATCATGTAAAACATGGAAAATAGAACATTTCTTTAATATTAGTGTCATTCTAAGAGGAATAACCACTTGCAAAATCTGGCAAGCAGTTTTGGCATCTATTTACCTTTCTGTCAGATGGAATTATAAGTAACATTTGAGCTGGAGAAACTTTCGTGATCATCTGATCCCGCCTCCTTGTTTTATTGCCACTTGGCAAGCTGCTAAGCCTCCTTGTGCCTCAGTTTCTGTGTCTATAAAGATAATAACCACATCTCACAGGGTTACTATAAAGATGAAATGTGTTAATGTATATAAAGCAAGCTTGCAGTAACCATTCAGTGCATGTTAATTGTTGTTGTGATTATGGTTATTGTTGTTATTCAAAATGAGATGTAGAGACTTGTCCATGATCATTACTCTCCAGAGTAGCCCAGGGGGTTTGGGCTACAAGTCTGAATCTTACACCAGTGGTTTTCTTGTACCATTCAGAGGACATGTATATAAAGCTCCCAGTGATGACTTGCTGAGTTTACTGAGATTATTCAGTAGGACCACTAGAACTAGCCATGAAAGCATAGTTTCACAAAGTTGAATCCATTTTTCTCCTAATTTGGAAAAAAAAAGAACAAAAAAAAAAAACAGGTAGGTCAGTGGTTGCTCTTCTGAGAGGTTGAGTCTGAGAAAGTTAAGAGGAGACAGAAGACAAGCATTTTTTTTAAACCCTTGCTTCACTCAAGATCGTTGGCAAATCAATTTCTGTGTGATGTGATAGGCAGGCAGTCTAGCATAAAATTTACCAATAGATGAGCAGATCAGAATCCTGGGTTATTTCTTACACTTTCTGCATATATTTAGACAACATCAGTCCCACCCTCTCCCTGTTCCTAGCCAGGGCTGCCACACTCACTTGAGCAAGTTGCTTGTTGGACCAGGGATGTGGACCAGAGGAGTAAGTGGCAGTGAAATACAGCAGCTCTCTGGGGAGACAGGGCACCCTTTTGCGATTCACACAGAGGGGCCCCAGAGCTGTCAGCACTCTCGTCCTGGCCTCTTGGTAGTCATCCTTGAGGCCCGAGTCCACATGTCACCTGTTTCTCTACTCTGTTCCGTAGCCACGCCCAGGGACATTTAAACATGCATTTTTAACAGATGCTCATCAGAAAACTTTATGTGGTGTTATTTTATGGGGATTTGTTAAAAATCATGCCATATTTTATTGGGGAAAAAAAAACGTGGTCTTCCCCTCCCTTTAGTCTATCTGCCCTTCTTTAAAAAAATTTTTTTAAATATACTTTTTGAACTATGTCATAAATAATAAAACCACACTTTAGAGATGATATAAAGTTGATTATTTGGGGTTTATATTTAACTAAATCCAGGCATGCTTCCTTAGAGAATAAATGAGCCCTTCAGAGCTGATTTAGTAGTCTCACTTCCTTTTCCCATCTCTAGCCCTGATGTTAAGTTTTGTTGGTCTGTACATTAGCCTGGAGGGCTGCAGTCCTTGGGGTCACAAAGAGCTGGACACAACTGAGAGACAGCGCACACACACACATTAGCTTCTAAGATAATTTCTAGTCTGTCTACATTTGCTTCTGAGTCTGAACCAATGAGACAAAAATGTCCGACAGAGATTACATGGTTTCTCACCCTGGGCATGATCCTCAGATTGCTTTTTGAAAACATCTGTTTGGAATTTCCCTGTATTTTTCTGTCTGTAGCCGTTTGCTTTCTTTTCTCCCTCACCCTTCTTCCCATTCCCAGCACTGACTGGTTTTCCCTGAGCCTACTTCTCTCCCATTAACTCCTGCTGTATCTTGCTGCCTCCTCGCCATGTGTCACAGATTGGCTCTTTCAATCATTGTCTCTCCAGCAAGTCATTGTTAAAATGCACAGCTGTTGTGTATCTGATAGCTGGGGTGAGGTAAAGCCAGCATGTTATGGGAAGAGTCTTCCTAGCATGGCTCTCCCTGGGTTTGTTGAAGAAGAGCAGTCATTTTTTTCCATCTCTGCTCTGGTAAATGAAATCGACAGCTAATGATAAGTATCACAGAGGTGGATAAACAAAAGCCCAGGAAAGCACCCCGAATGGCTGACTCTGTTTCTTGCCTGTTAAACCATTTCTCCACCCACTGCACATTCGCCCTCCTGTCATGCTGCCTCGCGAACATTGTGAGTGTCATGGGAACAAGTACTGTGATGCGCTGGCACGACATCGGCCCTGGCACATCCCTAACTCAGTGGGGCTTTTCCTTCCTGCATTCTTTTGAAAAGCAGGATGGAGATTTTCTGTGGTGAGTAGCCACATGGATTCTCTCCCTTTGTCTGCATATTACTGGGCTCCAGCATCACAGCTGTCTATGGTTAGGGGGGAAAGGATTCAGCTTGGTGGTCTAATTTAAACAAGCATTTGAAAATAGAAATGTATATGTTATATGTTCACTCAGTGCCATTAAACATTTTCTAGGTTTTTACTTAGTGTTTCATTTCTCATTCCTCTTCTGGTTGATGTTTTTATATTTAGAAAAAGAAATTTCCCCATCTTTCTAATTGTTAGTATGTGTGTATGTACACATTTAAATAAAGTAAATCTAAGGTGCAGTTGATTCTGAAATGTATGATAGTAAACATTTTGTTTTCCTTCTAATAAATGATCCCATTGCGTTGCTTCCTGGGTTACAGCCAGGAATCAAGTTATGTACCTCATTTAAGGAGAATAAACTGTTGGGTCTTGAATGTATTGTGTAGTTCTTACACTGGGCCTAATTCGTCCTAACACAGTGTATTGTGTAGGTCTTACACCAGGCCTAATTCGTCCTAACACATAGTGGAAGCTGACGCAGCACAACATCAGAATGCATTGCTGTTGCCAAAAGATTTAGTGAATGTTAATTTCACTTGTCTTGCCTCCAGAGCCAACCATTACAGTTTACTAACAAAGCAAAAATGTAAATAAGCCAAACTTTTTAATTTTTATTTTATTGGACAAAGGCTTTTGTCAGCTTTTTTCTCCATGTGCTGTAAGCAGCAACAGTGTTTAAATATTAAGAACGGTGAACATCAGTGGGGGACGGTGATAGGCAGGCAGATATTAACTGTTCATAGCCTGATAGACATTTTTGTCTATAGAAACTTTAAATGTTCAGATTGTTGAAGAGAGTTCATTGGTTTTATTATTAAAGATCTAAGGATAAAAACTGTAAATTCCTGAACATATTTCCTGCCCCCTCCCCACTTTTTCTTTTTAAGCGTTTGTACCGAATCCAGTTTTAGGTAGAGTTAATCACTTTCTTCTGACAGCAGAGGGCTATTGGTGATAATAAACTAGGACCAAAGATAGAAAAGTAGGTATTCTCATTAATGTAATGATGAAGAGACATTTTTTTCAAACCATTCTTTTTCTGGCATAGTATTAGGTGTTTGTTATGAGAAGACCAATCAAAGTCAACATTTTCCTAGCTGTCATAGACAGAAACAAAATAAAATTTCATCAAATATGAACGTGAAACCCCCTCCCTTTAAGTTGTATGTCCTTTGCTCTTTGCCGTGTCTCACCTCCCACCTCGTCCTTCCTCAGATTGACTACTGGCCAGAAGAGGGCAGGAGGCCATGGGTCAGAGTATCCTCAGTGCTGAGCGGCTGGAAAGGAGGAAGGAGGGCAAGGGGAGAGTCGTCTTTCATCAGTCTCTCAAGCTTGCTCTGATCTTTTTCCATTCGTGGCGCACCACCCCACCCCCCGCCCCCTGCCCGGTTTCCTCCCTTTGCAACCAGCTGGAGCCTTTCCCTCCTGAGCTTCTCTGCACAGGCGCCTCCCCGGGCAGAGCTGCTCTGTCCCTCTTTCCTTACAGAGACTCATACCTGCCAAATAAGTGGCTGTCCTTTGAAAAGGATCACGGGTTTTAAGAGCCTGCAGAAATGGCTTTGCCAGAGATCGCCCTTCCGCTCTCATAAAGCACCAGTTACTTTATGGTTAAGCCTGATTCTTTGAAGCTTTATCATGTCAGTTCCTGGATGGTGAGCGATGCATCTAGTGTACCAGCTAACAATAATGAATTTGTGCCCCTCAGGAAAATGTCAGACGCTGAAAGAATGAATTCCGAAGAAGGTGGCACATAGTAGATTAAATATGGAAGATAACTCTGGGCAGCGTTAAGGTATATTTAGAGTTCTTCTGTATAAGTGTTCACCCGCTTTACTCTCTGCCTCAAAAATGAGAGTTAAGTAGATTTCTGTAGGAGCTGATATAGTTGCAGATACAAACAAGAAGATATTCTGGTCAAAAAAAAAACTAATTTTCTTGCTTAATTTGACATTCAGACAACCAGATTCTGGAAGGATGCTGTAATGGGAAAGATAAAAATGAATTGCAGTTAGGAGTTAGTCATAGGCTGGAGTGAACAGGAAGGATTTTAGTAAGAGGAAATGATAGTTCCTGGTCTAATTTATCAAGATTAGTACCTATGAAATGAACACCGGAGGATGCAAATCAGTGTCTCTCTCTTTTTTAATCCATTCCCCTTGGATTTTTAGAACTCTTAGGGCTCAAGCCCAGCCCATTCTAAATAAGTAATTTTTATACTTTTTAATTTATCCTTGTTTAATAAAACTCAGGGTAAAGTTATGAGTTAATTTCTATAAGTGCTTCTAAACTAGTTTCCTTTCAAGATAATATTAGAATCGCTAAAAATTTTTATTGAAAGTCTGCACAGTCACCCTACCTGGTAATCTTATTTTGAAACATCCATCAAGTGTTCCTTTTTGGCTTCTCGTGAAGTGGAAATCCTGCAACAGCTTGTTGTGGGAAGATGCATGCTGCTTATTGGCAAGCTGTGCAGAGAAAAAAAAATTCTTAAACACAAAATGCCATTGATATATCCGTGTTTTTAATCTGTGGCAGCCCAGAAAACATCGATTCAGCAGTTCCACAAACCAAAGAGAACTTCAGCCAGTATTTTTTTTCCCTTACAAAGTAAAATATTTGTGTTATACAAAACAGTAATTTCAGATCCTTTCCAAATTATGTTTAGTAACGCTTAAGAAAGCAACAATGTATTTTGTCTTTTAGAGAGCTGCAGTGGCACAGTTACTGGTTATTAGAGCCTCCCCCTTTAAGATACTAATTTAGAATGCAGCCAGGATCCTGGCTGTACCTAGGTCTCCTGCTGTTTCTAAAGGGCAGGTTCCCCATTGCTGACCTGCAGCCAGGTCCTTGCATTGGAAGCAGCTGCTCTAGTGTTCTTAGCTACTCTGCCCTTTAGAGGTCTCTCCTGACCCAAGTCAGGTATTCTGATCATTGGGTAATGAGTTTTTTCTCCTCCTTTCCAAAAGCAGAAATCGTTCCAGTTCTTCCATCTGAACAAATTTCAAAGTAAGCCTTTTATCCTCCTCTCACATTCAGAAATGAGAACAGTGGGATTTTCTCAAAATACACACAGTCCCACTTGGTTTTGCTCCCCCCTCTTAGTTAAAATTAAGTCATGTAGTTCAGTTTAAACTCTCATTTTCCATTTCCTTTCTTTGATCTTCCGCATATGAAAAGACAGGAAAGCCTGTGTCACCAGGATGCTGTTTTGTGCCTCATCCAGCTCTGTAAGCTCAGTGGTGACGAAAGTGCTGAGGTGACGAAAGTGCTGACGTACTAGATCCAGCAGTTCACTCCCACTTCTCCCCTATTTTTTGTTTTTTTTTTTACTTTATTCACTGAAGAAGCACTTCAAAGCCTTGTTTGCCGTTTATTTTCATTTCTTGAGCTGAGTGGACTGACACTGCTCTTGTCGTCTTGCGCTTAACTGGCTGGCTGCTGGAACAAGCTCTCGTCTTGCGCTTGACTGGCTGGTGCTGCTGCTCCTGGAGCCAGCAGCACACTGCCAGTGCCAGCGCTACTGCCGTCGACCTGTGTGCGCTCTTCATCGCTGGGAACGAGCAATCGGAAAGGAGGGCACAAAAGCTTTCAGGAACTAATTTTAGCCTAAAAGTACAAGTTTCAAAAGTTACTTTACTACATTTTGGAAATGGTGATAAAGTGAATAGTTCTTCCAGTCAAGATGTTTCTGAAGTTGATTTCCACTAACTTTTTATGTGTTACTCTACTTTCTAAAGGGAAAAAAATGGTAGTTGTGAAAGGAACAAAACTGTTTTACATGGAGTGTCATGTTTATTTCCCTATCTTCTGATAACCCTGGAGCCAAGATTATTATGATGTGTTGATTGATTATAGCCGTTAAGTCTCTTACTAATCAGTTTCATCACTTACTCTCAATTCACACGTACACCTTTGATTTCTCTTCCATAATAGGGTGATATGGGTTGTCATTGACTAATGAAGAACAGAATTGGTTTCGGCAAGAGACAAACGAAATGCCGACACCAGTCCTAAAATGCATTAATCTTTAATAAGCCACATCTGCGTGTTTATAAATGATATAACCAGAGATTGTTAATGTTGATACTCTCTTTTCCAAACAGAAAGTGACATAAGAGTTTGTACTTGCAAACTACGTTAAATGCGTATAGCTGAATGCCAAGAATGTGACCTTGCTGAGGATGCCAAATGTATTAATTCATTTAATTTTTTTTTTTTTTCTAGTAGCATGTTGCACTTTTGCTGTTGGGAGAATTAGATGATGTTCTGAGGAAAGCCCACTAGCCCAACTGCTCATTTTCTTCTTTTAGTCATTAATTCAGTAAAGTGCTTGATGCAGCTTGCTGTGGGCATGTTTCTAGAATTGAAGGAATAAAACTGAATATAAATGGCAAAGGGACCTGTCCTCATGAAACTTAAATTCTAATAAGAAAGACAGGAAATATGCAAATAGTAAATAGCTTATTGTTGGGGGGAGGGAATCAGATTGCTGCTTTATTTTTTTTTTAATGTAAATTTATTTATTTTAATTGGAGGCTAATTACTTTACAATATTATATTGGTTTTGCCATATATCAACATGAATCCACCACGGGGGTACACGTGTTCCCCATCCTGAACCCCTCTCCCACCTCCCTCCCCATACCATCCCTCTGGGTCATCCCAGTGCACCAGCCCCGAGCATTCTGTATCATGCATCAAACCTGGACTGGCGATTCGTTTCACATATGATATTATACATGTTTCAATGCCATTCTCCCAAATCATCCCACCCTCGCCCTCTCCCACAGAGTCCAAAAGACTGTTCTATACATCTGTGTCTCTTTTGCTGTCTCACATACAGGGTTATCGTTACCATCTTTCTAAATTCCATATATATGCGTTAGTATACTGTATTCATGCCTGGAAAATCCCATGGACCTAGGAGCCTGGTGGGCTACAATCCATGGGGTCGCAAAGAGTCGGATACGACTGAGCGACTTCTGTGTGTGTATACTGTGTTGGTGTTTTTCTTTCTGGCTTACTTTACTCTGTATAATAGGCTCCAGTTTCATCCACCTCATTAGAACTGATTCAAATGTATTCTTTTTAATGGCTGAGTAATACTCTATTGTGTATATGTACCACAGCTTTCTTATCCATTCGTCTGCTGATGGACATCTAGGTTGCTTCCATGTCCTGGCTATTATAAACAGTGCCGTGATGAACATTGGGGTACACGTGTCTCTTTCCCTTCTGGTTTCCTCAGTGTGTATGCCCAGCAGTGGGATTGCTGGGTCGTATGGCAGTTCTATTTCAGATTGCTTCTTTAGATGGCAATAATTAGGGACGGTGTGTCTAAGAAATTAATATTCGAACAAGAGGCTCAGTGAATGAAGGTCAAAAGCAAGTCTAGGAGTGAAGTATCCAGGCAGAGCAAAGAGCTAGTACGAAGGCCCTAAACAGGGGTGTGTTTGACTGCTAGGCAGGGGACCCAGAAGGAAGTCTTTGGGGCTGAAGCATAGTGGGGAAGGGGAGATGGAACAGAATGATAGGTGGTTAGATTAGAGGGCAACCCAAGACCAGCTGGAGAAGGCAATGGCACCCCACTCCAGTACTTTTGCCTAGAAGATCCCATGGACGGAGGAGCCTGGTAGGCTGCAGTTCATGGGGTCGCTAGAGTTGGACACGACTGAGCGACTTCACTTTCACTTTTCACTTTCATGCATTGGAGAAGGAAATGGCAACCCACTCCAGTGTTCTTGCCTGGAGAATCCCAGGGACGGGGAGGCCTGGTGGGCTGCCGTCTATGGGGTCCCACAGAGTCGGTCACGACTGAAGTGACTTAGCAGCAAGACCAGCTTCTATAGGGTTTTGTAGGTTATGATTGGAATTGAGGAATTTAAGAGTGATGGTGGAGAAGGCAGAGAATGGCAATGATCCAGGGCAGACTGTAAAAGGGTCCTTGTGGCTGCTGAGTGGACTGTAGAGGGGGCAGGGCAGAAACAGCGAGACCCATTAGAGGGTTGTTGCAGTAGCCACGGGGAGGGTGGGGGCTTGATCATGGCTAGATGTGTGGGTAGCAGTAGTGGGGACAGGATGTTTTTGGCCTGAGAGATTGGTGGTAAACAGTGGTTCTGTCCAGTGGAAGACAAGGAGTAAATTTTTGAAAGAGAAATCTGGAGTTTGGTTTTTATGATGTAACATTTGAGAAGCCTATATGGCATCCAGAAGGTGACTTTTGAATAGGCAGCTGGTTATACAAAGACTCTGGATTCCGAGTAGAGATCTAGGCTGGAGAAGAAAGCCTATGAGTTACTAGGGATCTAGATGCTGTCACCCAGGACTCCTGTCCTGCACCACGGTCACTTGGAGGGCCAGTGAGAGCACAGATGGCTAGACCCCACACCCAGTTTCTGACTCAGTAGATTTGGGTAAAGCTGGAGAATTTGCGTTTCTGGCAAGTTCCTAGCTGAAGCTGAAGTTGCCGTCTGGGAGCTCCTGATCTGGGGAATGAGTGAGGTCAGTGGTTCTCAACTATGGCTACGTGAAACGTCCTGGGCCGGACCCCAGAGATGCCAGCTTAATGGGTCTGAGTGGAATACTCTGTGGTAAGCTCTCCAGGTGATTATTATGTGTAGCCAGGGCTGGAAGTACTGAGAGAAGAATTCTGAGGACTGAACCCTAGGGCTCTCCAAAATGTAAGAGACCATGAAGAGGAAAAAGAACAGCCAGTGACGGAAAGGGAAAATAGGGAGAGTCTGGTGCTGTAAAAGTGGTGCAGAGAAAGATTTTGTGGAATGTGAAAGAGACCACTTGTATCTATTTCAGCTAACACTTCCCTTGACTTTTGAATAGGCAGGGCATGTTTTAAAAGGAAACTAGTACTCCCAGTTATGATCATGTATGTATGGGTCATAGAAAAGCTTAGTGATAAATAGCTCATTTTTTATGGGGCAGCATATTACCTTTTTTTAAAAAAACTTTCTATAGCTAGGTTCTAATTCAATTGAAATTGTAATGTCATGAGAAAAAATCTTTATGGTAAAATAATTGTTATAGTCTCAGGCCTAATTCAGTTAGTAATAGAATCCCTTATTTTCACAGTTGTTCCTTTAAGTCTATTTCACACAAAATCTAAGAATCACGTTATTTAAATTCTACTTGCAAAAAAGGAAAAAACATGTATTTTTAAGAGAGTTGAACCCCAGTGCATAGTTTTTTGTTTGTTTATGTTGCATGTTACTTTTTACTGGAAGTGGACAGAGTAAACTAGTTTAGTATTCCCTGTTTCTACTAAGAGTGGCTTTGGGTCAGATCTTTCCTCCTTCAGAACTGAATTCCTTTTGCCTGGATCCATCCTGCCCATTACCAACTGGCAAACTCCTACTTACCCTTCAAGACCCAACTCCATTGTCTTTTCTTTTGCAAGGTCATACCGATTCCTCCATACCAGAGAGAGTCCTACTGTCTATCCTGTTGTTCAGGGTCCTCTAGCTAGCCCAGGAGCCTCATGAAGGCAGTGATCATTGCTTCCTTTTTATCCTCAGTGCCAAGAACAGTGCTTGACAACTAAAAGGCACTCCAGAAATGTTGGCCCAATTAAAGAGTTCATAATTCTCTTAGAATAAACAAGTATTCAAGAAAAGAAAATACTAAAATTTATAACTTACATAGCTTTTCGTCCTATGGCTGGAAGCCATCTTTCTGCATCTGTGTTTCACAGTTTATGTGCTAAGTTGTTTCAGTCGTATCTGACTGTTTGCAAATCTATGGACTGTAGCCTGCCAGTCTCCTCTGTCCATGGGATTTTCCAGGCAAGAATACTGGAGGGCAAGAATGCCCTCCTCCAGGGGATCTTTCCAACCCAGGGGTTGAACCCACATCCCTTATATCTCCTGATTTGGCAGGGGAATTCTTTACCATAAGTGCCACCTGGGAAGCCCACAGTTCACAGTTTATGGGATCATTCTATTTGCCTTCCCTCTGGGAAGAGATTCCACTGTGATAAGATTATTCTGTTTTCTTCCTCTCAAAAACAGAACCTGAAATAGTGGTCCCAAAATCTGTCAGTTTAAACCAGATCTCTACATATGTAGACCCTGCCTGATTCTAATCCCTCATGTACAGAAATTGTGTCACATAAGTACATAGCAACATTCTGGGCTTGTGTATTGTCCAGTTTTTTTCATTATCTCATCTTTTTTTAATAAATATCTGTTGTTAGTAACTAACCATATCTTCAAAGAAAATGGCCAATTAGAAACAGATTGGCTCTTGGGAGGGTTTTGTCATTATCCAGATAGTATTCTTGTTTCCAAGTATCCATGGTCAGCACTGGCTAGGTAAACATGAAATGTTAGCTAAGGGCTGGAATTTATGTTTCAGCAATACACGAATAATAGGCTCCAGATATGTGAAAGTGACAAGCCGAGGTAGGTAAGAAACACGTATTCATGAAAAAGAAGGATACTTGCTGAACGTTTATTTAAAATCTGAAATAAAAGAGTGATAAAAAACACATGAGGATGTGATCCAGAACGTCCTTCTTCCTGTTTGTGCTGCAGCAGTTAATATCCTGCTCTCTCGGAGTGGCCCCTGTATCAGAGGCGCTGCTGACCTGGGCTCGCCCACCAGGCCCCTCTGCAGGTGCCTCTAGAGTGGTGCTTTGCCCATAGCCTCGTCATCGTTTGTTCCTAAGAGGCATACTCCTGAGCTCATCACCGCTGCCCACCCCGCCCCGCCGGCTACCCCAGTACCTTTAAGTAAAAATAATAGAGGGTTGGTTGTGCTGCTTAGAACATAGAGATTTCAGTCAGAAGCCTTGGGTTTCTTTTTAAACTTTTTCAGCATATTACAGTGCTTTCATTTTTGCTGTTAAAAGTTGTTTTATATCAAGGAAGTTTTATCATGACAGTAAGCTCTCATTATTAAGTGTAATTATAAGCTCAGTGAATTTTTAAACACTTTGAGAAAATAGTGTTTTATTTTAGTACATGCATTAATTATACATCTATATAGAAAATACGTAGAAACCATGTCACCTGCAATGCCAGTATTTTTACTGTTGGTCCCAAATTTATATATACTATGCCATTTTCCTAAAATCCCAGTAAACTCCCAGACTGTATATCTTTTCCTACTTTCTTTCATCCAGAAGTAGCACAAAAATGCCTGTGGACTGACCATGTGTCCTACCTTGCTGTCTGGAAAGCGTGGGCCCCCTCCCTGCAGGGTCTCTGTGTGTAGACTCCTCTTTGGGTCCCTATGGTAGATGCCAAACATCTTGACACAGGTGAGCATCAGTGTGTGGGTACTTTCCATAGCTACTTATGTTTACACTTGAGAGTTGTCCTGACATATTGGGATCCAGAATGAGAAATTTGTGACAAGAGGGGATGGAAGCAAGTGAAACTGTTATTAAAGGAAAGAAAGTGCCTTGGCTTTCAAAAGGCCTGTCTCTATCAGGCAGTATAGAGCAGCGATCAAGTGGAAAAAAGGGAGCAGGCAGGCGCCTCATCTAATCTTTCTCCTGGGGGCCCAGGTGGACAAATTGGCAACCCTGTTCACAGCTTTTTTTCTCTCTCCCCTTTGTACCATAAGAACTGCTAATCGGATCCATGCTGCTGCAACTGTGGTTAGTTATTAACAGAATAAAAGCAGATTTCTTCAAAAGAACGGGTGGGGGAAACGACTATACAAAATTGCAAGGTTGTTAGAATCTTAAATGCACAGCAGTCGATTTTTTCCCTTATTCTGAATTATACAATGAATACAAGTCTTTCATCTGTCACTATACCCATTTCTTCAGAAGGCAGCCAAATATTAAGCTTCTCAAAGAAAAAAGGAATCCTAGAAAGAGGAAAAATATTGAGGAGGAATAAGAATGGGTAAGAGTAGGGGGAAATTAAGTTTTATTTTTATTAATTTGTCCTCTCAAGAGAAATAGAAACTTGCCTGCTCTATGATTTCCCCTCCCCTGCCTCTTACCTTACATCAAAGCAAGGATTAGAACAGATTTAGCTGGTAGCTATTCTGCATTTTGTGTCCAGTGTTCTGTAGAAGTAAAGTTCAGAACCTACCTCTTTCTTACAGATGACAGTACTGTGGATCTAGATTTCCAGGTGGAGGACAGGCCAGCTATGTTATATCCAAACAAATCTTCTCTTTCCTCAAAGATTCTTCTGCACCTTAAAGATTTTTAAATTGTATACCTGAGCTTTAAAGCTGTTGGAAAGGGTGTATGTTTATGAGGATGCTGAGTACAGGCATTGGGCAGATTTTCAGCATGGTAGTTTGTATATTTCAGGGTGTCTCTGATGTTCATAAGGGATACCTCCTGAGATCCTCAAATATCATGAAGATGGAAGTGGCTCCTGCTTTCACCCAAATTAAATCTTTGGTTATAACATGTCTTCACACTTAAAGTTGATAAACTTTCAAGGTTTTGTCTTTTATTTAGTGGTATTGCTCACAAAGAAGCAGTTTTTAATCACTTGACCAGAATTGAAGGAGTAAAGATCTGAACTGAATGTCACTGGGAACAAAGTGAGCACCCTGGTTAAGCTACATTGTTCAGGTCCCTCAACAACTGCAGCACAAGATTGAAAATCATGCCTCAGTAAAATCAGACCCTGCCCCTCTCTCACACCTTGTAGGTCTTTTAGGAATAGTCCAGACTAAGAATGTTACATTTTAGCACTGAGAATTTCCTGTATATGTTTAGGGCTCTGGTTTATCTTGAGTTAAGATTTTTGAGATCGGAATAGTAAAGGCTAATACTCTGCTTTGGAACCAGTCTGTTGTTGCATGTCCAGTTCCAAATGTTGCTTCCTGACCTGCATACAGATTTCTTAGGAGGCTGGTTCCAAATAGGAAAAGGAGTACATCAAGGCTGTATATTGTCACCCTGCTTATTTAACTTATATGCAGAGTACATCATGAGAAACGCTGGGCTGGATGAAGCACAAGCTGGAATCAAGATTGCCGGGAAAAATATCAATAACCTTAGATATGCAGATGACATCACCCTTATGGCAGAAAGCGAAGAAGAACCAAAGAGTCTCTTGATGAAAGTGAAAGAGGAGAGTGAAAAAGTTGGCTTAAAGCTCAACATTCAGAAATCTAAGATCATGGCATCTGGTCTCATCACTTCATGACAAATAGAAGGGGAAACAGTGGAAATAGTGACAGACGTTATTTTGGGGGGCTCCAAAATCACTGCAGATGGTGATAGCAGCCATGAAATTAAAAGACGCTTGCTCCTTGGAAGAAAAGTTATGACCAACCTAGACAGCATATTAAAAAGCAGAGACATTACTTTCCCAACTAAAGGTCCATCTAGTCAAGGCTATGGTTTTTCCAGTAGTCATGTATGGATGTGATAGTTGGACTATAAAGAAAGCTGAGTGCTGAAGAATTGATGCTTTTGAACTGTGGTGTTGGAGAAGATTCTTGAGAGTCCTTTGGACTGCAAGGAGATCTGACCAGTCAGTCCTAAAGGAAATCAGTCCTTAATATTCATTGGAAGGACTGATGTTGAAGCTGAAACTCCAATACTTTGGCCAACTGACGCGAAGAGCTGACTCATTTGAAAAGACCCTGATGCTAGGAAAGATTGAAGGCAGAAGGAGAAGGGGATGACAGAGGATGAGATGGTTGGATGGTTGGATGGCATCATCGACTCATTAGACATGAGTTTGAGTAAACTCCAGGAGTTGGTAATGGACAGGGAGGCCTGGCATCCTGCAGTCCATGGGGTCACAAAGAGTCGGACACGACTGAGCGACTGAAACTGAACTGAATAGTCTGTTTTACCTCGTATTCCCTGACTTGACTTACCACGCACCTTGTGAGAGAGCCTTTTAGTTTCTTACCTCCAGTTCTTTGTAGAAAAATGTCTACCCCAAAGGACTTTAATGAGTGTCATGTAGTGAGGTTATCCAGTGGGCTTCCTCATGAAAGACATTAGGTAGTCTAGTACTTAATCAGATCAGATCAAATCAGTCACTCAGTCGTGTCCGACTCTTTGCAGCCCCATGAATCACAGCATGCCAGGCCTCCCTGTCCATCACCTACTCCCGGAGTTCACTGAGACTCACGTCCATCGAGTCAGTGATGCCATCCAGCCATCTCATCCTCTGTCGCCCCCTTCTCCTCTTGCCCCCAATCCCTCCCAGCATCAGAGTCTTTTCCAATGAGTCAACTCTTCAAATGAGGTGGCCAAAGTACTGGAGTTTCAGCTTTAGCATCATTCCTTCCAAAAAAATCCCAGGGCTGATCTCCTTCAGAATGGACTGGTTGGATCTCCTTGCAGTCCAGGGGACTCTCAAGAGTCTTCTCCAACACCACACTTCAAAAGCATCAATTCTTCGGCGCTCAGCCTTCTTCACAGTCCAACTCTCACATCCATACATGACCACGGGAAAAACCACAGCCTTGACTAGACGGACCTTTGTTGGCAAAGTAATGTCTCTGCTTTTGAATATGCTATCTAGGTTGGTCATAACTTTCCTTCCAAGGAGTAAGCGTCTTTTAATTTCATGGCTGCAGTCACCATCTGTAGTGATTTTGGAGCCCAGAAAAATAAAGTCTGACACTGTTTCCACTGTTTCCCCATCTATTTGCCATGAAGTGATGGGACCAGATGCCATGATCTTCGTTTTCTGCATGTTGAGCTTTAAGCCAACTTTTTCACTCTCCACTTTCACTTTCATCAAGAGGCTTTTTAGTTCCTCTTCACTTTCTGCCATAAGGGTGGTGTCATCTGCATATCTGAGGTGATTGATATTTCTCCCGGCAATCTTAATTCCATCTTGTACTTCTTCCAGTCCAGCATTTCTCATGATGTACTCAATGCATATAAGTTAAATAAACAGGGTGACAATATACAGCCTTGACGAACTCCTTTTCCTATTTGGAACCAGTACTTAATACCAGAGGGCAATTAGTAAACTTCTGGTTTGACTTCAGTGGGCCAAGTAAAATAATAATGTATAATAGCAAGCTTACAAAAAACAAAACCCAGAGAGTTTATAGTACAACCCTTTGAGGACATAATTTTTATGTAAAATGGGTGATAGGCCTTTGCACCTACTCTGTGTTGGACTTCAGCAGTGAGGTTAATAGTTAGACTCATAACACTCATAACAGTGGAGGGAATAGTTGGAAACACAATACACAGGTATTTGCATGTTTGGAGTGAAGATATGTGGTTCTTGTAAGGGTTCTGTCATGTTCCTGGGGATTTCTTCATTACCTTCATGCCGTAGAAGTACACATTTTATGCCTCTGCAGTACTGATTTTTATTTTCAGGAACCAGTGACACATCAACAGTTTGCAATTTCTTGGGTAAGGACTTGGGAAAATCTTACCCTATTTTGAATGAACTTTTGAATCATAAGACATAGAAAGGTTTGTCATCCAAGGTTCATGTTTGCTGTTTAAAGTTGAGGGAGCAGGTTGCTATGGCTGTTTGTTCCCATTTGGAGGGTACAGAAAGAGGAAAGTGTTCCTTTCTATTTTATGCTCTAGTTTGAGATAGAGTTGGTTCATAGTAAGGTATTGTGTTGACAGCCTGTTCATAGCTAGCTTTCCACCTTCCTTACCCTGATACAGCACCTCCTGGTAAGAGTGAGATCCTATTTAAAACACACCAAACATTAGTAAGTACTGGGAGTCTATAGTCAAGTCCTTTAGTAAATTGTTCACTGTAAGCACTAAGCTGCACCCTGAGCAGATTCCACATTTTAAATGTCGCTTAGGAGCACACTGGGGTACCTGGCTTCATGAATCTGAATAAGAAAAAAAAGTTTTTCCCTTTATTGAAACAGATTAAACAGGAAACACCTACAGAGAGATGCTATACAAAATAATTTGTGGATTTTCTAAAACATCTAAATAAATGCTTAAGACTAGGACATTCATTGAATTTATGGATTATTGAAAGCTCATTTTTCACTCACACCATTGCTCTTAGGTGTTATGCAGGTATTTTGGTTTACTATAAAGATGACCGGGGAAGTCTTTGCTGCTTGCATTGCAGAACCGCACTGTCTAATCACATTGATTTGGATATGATCGTAGATAAGATGTTCAGTGATTTCCATAGATATAGGGCCCACCATGCTATCCACCATTGCCATCTATAAACAAAATCATGTTTGTCCTTTATCACAGCAAAGAAAAGATCCTAACCAATACTTTGTGTTAGGATCAACTATTTGTAAAGAGGCCTTACAAATAGCTGAGAAAAGAAGAGAAACAAAAGGCAAAGGAGAGAAGGAAAAATATACCCATTTGAATGCAGAGTTCCAAAAAATAGCAAGGAGAGATAAGAAAGCCTTTGTAAGTGAGCATTGCAAAGAAATAGAGGAAAACAATAGAGTGGGAAAGACTAGAGATCTGTTCAAGAAAGTTAGACATACCAAGGAAATATTTCATGCAAATACAGGCATAATAAAGGACAGAAATGGTATGAACCTAAGAGAAGCAGAAGATATTAAGAGGAGGTGGCAAGAATACACAGAAGAACTCTACAAAAAAGATCTTAATGACCCAGATAACCACAGTCATGTGATCACTCACCTAGAACCAGACATCCTGGAATGCGAAGTCAAGTGGGCCTTAAGAAGCGTCGCTATGAACGAGGTAGTAGAGGTAATAGAATTCTAGCTAAGCTATTTCAAACCCTAAAAGATGATGCTGTTAAAGTGCTGCACTCAGTATGCCAGCAATTATGGAAAACTCAGCAATGGCCACGGGACTAGAAGAGGTCAGTTTTCATTTCAATCCCAAAGAAGGGCAATGCCAAAGAGTGTTCAAACTACCACACAATTGCACTCACTTCACGTGCTAGCAAGTAATGCTCAAAATCCTCCAGGCTAGTCAACAGTACGTGAACTGAGAACTTCCAGATATTCAAGCTGGATTTAGATAAGTCACCAGAGATCAAATTGCCAACATCCATTGGATCATAGAAAAAGCAAGAGAGTTCCAGAAAAACATCTACTTCTGCTTGATTGACTACACTAAAGCCTTTGGATGTGTGGATCACAACAAACTGTGGAAAATTCTGAAAGAGATGGGAATATCAGACCACCTTACCTGCCTCCTAAGAAACCTGTATACAGGTCAAGAAGCAACAATTAGAAATGGACATGGAACAACGGACTGGTTCCAGATTGTAAAAGGAGTACATCAAGGTTGTATGTTGTCACCCTGCTTACTTAGCTTATGTGCAGAGTACATGCGAAATGCTGGGCTGGATAAAGCACAAGCTGGAATCAAGATTGCTGGGAGAAATATCAATAACCTCAGATATGCATATGACACCACCCTTAGAGTAGAAAGCAAAGAGGAACTAAAGAAGCTCTTGAAGGTGAGAAAGATGAATGAAAAAATCTGGCTTAAAACTCAACATTCAGAAATCTAAGATCATAGCATCTGGTCCTATCACTTCATGGCAAATAGATGGGGGAACAATGAAAATAGTGACAGACTTTATTTTCTTGGGCTCTAAAACCACTGTGGACAGTGACTGCTGCCATGAAATTAAAAGACCCTTGCTCCTTGTAAGAAAACCTATGACAAACCTAGATAGCATATTAAAAAGCAGAGACATTACTTGGCCAACAAAGGTCCATTTAGTCAAAGCTATGATTTTCTAGTAGTCATGTATGAATGTGAGAGTTGGACTTTAAAGAAGGCTGAGCATCAGTGAACTGATGCTTTTGAACTGTGGTGTTGGAGAAGACTCTTGAGAGTCCCTTGGACTACAAGGAGATCAAACCAGTCAATCCTAAAGGAAATCAACCCTGAATATTCATTGGAAGGACTGATGATGAAGCTGAAGTGCCAGTGCTTTGGCCAACTGATGTGAAGAGCTGACTTATTGGAAAAGACCCTGATGTTGGGAAAGATTGAAGTCAGGAGGAAAAGGGGATGACAGTATGAGATGGTTGGATGGCATCACCGACTTGATGGACGAGTTTTGGCAACGCTGGGAGATGATGAAGGACAGGGAAGCCTATCGTACTGCAGTCCACGGGGTCACAAAGAGTTAGACACGACTGAGTGAACAAATAACAACAACAAGTACTTTGTGTTTTAGAAATGAACCCCACTCCAGTACTCTTGCCTGGAAAATCCTATGGATGGAGGAGCCTGGTGGGCTGCAGTCCATGAGGTCGCTAAGAGTCGGACACGACTAAGTGACTTCACTTTCAGTTTTCACTTTAAATGCATTGGAGAAGGAAATGGCAGCCCACTCCAGTGTTCTTGCCTGGAGAATCCCAGGGACAGGGGAGCCTGGTGGGCTGCCATCTATGGGGTCGCACAGAGTCAGATGCGACTGAAGCAACTTAGCAGTAGCAGCAGCAGCAGCTGAAAAATATAAGAAATTATATCCTCCAGAAAATCTATAAAGTCAGACTGTGGCAGAGGAGTCTCATGTTCTGCTTGAGAGAGCTGATTTCCATAACGTGAAGTATGAGGATGTATTAGAAGAATGCAACCCAATGTCTTAGTTTGGGATGGACAGAATTGATTAATGAAAATTGATCATGACTGTGATGTATTCGTAATTGATAGCAGTAATTTTTACAATGTGTGCTTTAAAAAAAAAACAGCAACTCCTCACTAAAGTTAGTGACTACCAAGATTTCTTGAAAAGTTGGGAGAATAATTCAGTTGCTAATTGCTCAAAATTCTATATATAAAATATATATTGATTTTTGTAGCAGCATTCCAGGGAAAGAATGTGGTCATAGAATTATTCACAAAATGGAAATATTCCTCATTTCTTCTCAATATTCAACAACAGCCTCAGCTGGCAATTTAATTCACATAATTTGCAGGTCGTGTGTTTTCTAACAAGCCTGTGTTACCCTTATTAATTTAAAAAAATAAATTATGAATAGGATCCAAGTTTTTGTCACTAAACACCTCATGATCCCCACACACCCTAATGATCTTTATTGAGCAAGATGGACTAACAAAATCGTTAAGGTCTCTGTGAGTCAATGTGTCATTTCATGTTAATTTTAAGAAGCCAGTCCTCTTGAAATACTAATGGTGAAATATCATTTAGTACAGTGCCTTGTATATAGTAAGTACGGAGTGGTTTTTTTTAATGTCACTTTTTACATTCAACTAAAACCATCTCCAATTTGTGTAAGAAATTGTTAAGACAAATAAATATGCTTTCCAGATGTTGCTATGTCTTTATCCACTTTTTCCCAGTGTCAGTTAATGTAGTAAAATTGGAGAGGGAGAATGGATTCCAGGCAGGAAAGTTGAAATCAGGTAGTGTCTGTCATTAAAACTCCAGATTTACCCTGTTGATTAATTATATCATTATTCCATCTTGGTTGACTAAATCCATCTTGTGAAAGTGAATTCACTCAGTCGTGTCCAACTCTTTGTGACCCCATGGATTATACAATTCATGGAATTCTCTAGGCCAGAATACTGGGGTGGGTAGCCTTTCTCTTCTCCGGGGGATCTGCCCAACTCAGAGATCGAACCCAGGTCTCCCACATTGCAGGTGGATTCTTTACCAGCTGAGCCACAAGGGAAGCCCAAATCCATCTTAGGTTGATTTTTTTTTTTTTTTTTAAGTGACAACAGCGTGAAGGGAAGAAATGCTTTTCTCCTGGCCACTACAACTTTTGAAAAATGAGATTTCTGGGTATTTCTTTGTCTATTAGTATTATTTAGAGATAGCATGGTATTACTTTTAAAAAGGTGAGTGATTTGCTTGCCAGAGGCTGTTGTAGTTAAGAGTTAGCGTGCTTGTTCTTACTGAGTTCCTGTTGTTGTATGCTATAGTAATTTAGAAAGGAATTAACCCAGGGAAATTTTGGCCTCAATAAATGATTAATGTAGAAATCCTATTTATCTCATGTTTATTCTCTGATGCCCCAACACAACAGTGATAGAATGTAACTTAAATATGATTGCATCTGATCAATAGTTCTGATTTATTTGTTTCAGTCTGGCCAAAAAAAGTTGGGAGCATAAAACTGCAAGGAATTGCTTCTCTAAAAATACATCTGCTAAATGCACTTGCCATTTAAGTCTTAGAACTGCACTCGAATTAAGTGCTGGGGAATCCAGGGCACCCTATACTAGATCTGATTTGGAAGAGGGCACAGATGAAATTCTTACTGGCATTTATTTATGTAGGCCTCTTTACTAAGTTTGGAGGGTGTGCTGGCTTTCTAAGTCCTCACTGTTGTTAATAAATGCCATTTTATATTTACTGACTTTCTGAGCAAGTGTTCCTGAATGTTTCTTTAATGATATTGTAGTTTAGTATAGGGATCAGCAACTACCACCTTTGGGACAAATCCAGCTTGCCACCTGTTTTTGTAAATAAAGTTTTATTTATGCTGCTCTGTTTACATGTTGTCTGTGGCTTCTTTTGCACGACAGCAGCTGAGTTGAATGGTTGAGACAGAGAACATAGGGCCTGCAAAACCTGAAATGTATCCTGTCTGGCAGTTTATAGGAAAGAGTTTGCCTGTTCCTACTCTGGAATAGTAAGATAAAGCTACATGATCACTGATAACTTATAAAGATCTAACTAACTATTAGTCTGCACTTGGTTTCTGGAGTAATCAATCAGCCACACATTTATTTAATCAACAAATATTTATTGAATGCTTACTTATATGTCTGGTTCAAAGGATATAGTAGGGAAAAAAACAGAGTTCTCAATACTCACATAATTTATGTTCGGGTGAGAATAGGACAAATGACACAGAGAAGTAAGATAAGAACTATGGGAAGTGTTAAGACTGTGTTGCCTATAAGAAACAGAACTTAAACTTGTGAGTCCTGACTGCCCCACCATCTTGGTCTATGAAGTATACCAAGCTGTAATATATTCATGTCTTGGGACGTCCACTGTAAGTTATACATTACTAGATGTGTGCTAATTAACCATAAGTATACTTATTAGCCTGTCTCTCTCAGTTTTGTTATAAACTAAAATCCTAATGTTTTGTTCTTTCAAATGTTTAATTGATGATTATTTTGATTTAGTTCTTAAAAGCTATTTTTAATTAGAAAAATTCCCTCAAAACCTCTCCTAGTGTTAAAATTCTAAGGAAAATACTAAGCTAACCAAATACAGTAGTGTGTGTGTGTGCAGTGTGCAACCCCCTGGACTACAGCCCACCACACTCCTCGGTCCATGGAATTTCCAGGCAAGAACCCTGGATTGGGTTGCCATTTCCTTCTCCAGGGTATCTTCCCAACTCAGGGATTGAACCCAGGTCTCTTGCATCTCCTTCATTGGCAGGCGGTTTCTTTACCACTGAGCCACTACGGAAGCCCCAAACTCAGGATTTTATACACACACAAATACTGAGGTATAGAGTATATATGTACACATTGGTGTACATAATCTCTTCACTGAGAGAGGCTAGAAGCAGTAACTCCTCAGAAATAATGAGTAGGCCCAGTGCCCAGATTTTAGTCTCTTAACACCATTCTCCACTAAAAAGAACCAGAGCTCTGAGGAGAGGTGACTGATTATAGAACTGGGGTGAGGAAAATAAAAGATGAGCCTGGAATTCCTTGTGACTTCTAAAAAATAAAGATTTGAAGGAGCTTCTAATGGTCAAAGCTGGAACAACTTGAGCAACAAAATAATGGCACAACTGGATTTTAATTCATGAGTGTGTGAGTTTTCTGTTCAGTATGACAAATCACAATTTAGCAGCATAAAGCAACACACATTTATTGATCTTGCATTTTCCCTGGTCACGAGTCCATTCACAGCCTCACTAGGTCCTCTTCTCAGGGTTGAAAGGCTCTAGTCCAACCAAGTGTTGGGTTGTCTCATATTCATCTGGAGGCTCAACTCAGGGATACTTTGCTTCTAGTCTCATTCAGACTGTTTGGAAGAATTTGTTTCTAGTGTTTGTAGAAGTGAGGCCCTGAAGTTCCAGAGGCTGCCTTGTCCTTGCCGTGCAGCTCAGTTCCCATCATAGAAGCTTACTTCGTCAAAGCCATCGGAAGCATCCTTCAGCTCAAAGAAGGCCTAAGCCATTTCTTGGCATCACGCCTCACAGGGTTACTTCCCGTTTGATTATTTCAAAGTCAGCCGATTATGGACTTTAATTATGTCTATAAAATCCCTTTAATTTTGCCATATAAAATAACTTTAGAAATGATATCCCATCACTTCTGGTATATTCTTTGATTAGAAACCAAGTCACAGGTTTTGCCCTCAGTGAAAAAGTGGAGATTACATAAGAATTTGACTCATTGGAAGTCATTCTCTGATGTGTCTGCCACATTGAGTCCATATGGATAGAAGCAGTCTAATAAATATCTAAACAAGTGGAGAAGAGATAATTCTTCCTCATAGTAGATTCCTATTCACAAATGTGGAAGGAAAGAGGGAAATAAAGAATTACCATTAGCAAGCACCATTGTAGTAAATGCTGCAGACAGGATTCTCTAATGGATGCTAAAATTAGTGGGTACAAGATTGAGGAGACACAGAATTTGCAGAGTCTCAATATCTCTCCTAAGATACTCATCAACTACAAAGAGCAAAATGCAGTAACTTTTTATTGGAGCTTGATAGACAACAGCTTTGCCAAGTAATCAAGGCAAAAGTCACCACATGTGAAACATCAATGTCATTAACCTCTTGGTAGAATGAACTGAAAAGAGCACAACACTTTTGTCATACACGTCCCAAAATGCATTACCTTGCTTCAATCCTGACACAATAACAGACTAAGCCAAATTGAGGAACATTCTACGAAACGACTGATCTGAACTCTTCAAAAGCATCAAGGTCATAAATATAAGGAAAGACAGATTAGACTGAAGGAGACCAAGAAGAAATAACAACTAGATGCAATCTGAGACCCTAGAAGGGAAAATGAAGCACTGACTGGAAAAAATGGTAAAATTCAAATATCTTTAATAATTTCTTACCATTTTAAGTTCCTCTTGATAATTATATAAAGGTTCTGTAAGGTGTGATCACTAGGAGAGGTGGGCTAAGGGATATACGACAGCCCCTTATACAGGTGGTGCTAGTGGTAAAGAATTCCACCTCCCAATGCAAAAAATGTAAAAGATGCAGGTTCGATCCCTGGGTTGGGAAGATCCCCTCAGGGAGGAACTGACAACCCACTCCAGTATTCTTGCCTGGAGAATCCCATGGACAGAGGAGTCTGGCAAAGAGTTGAGCACAACTGAGCACAGCATTCTTATACTGGCTTTATAGCTTTACTCTGAGTCTTAAATTAATTGCACATAAGAGCTCTTCTATAAAAAATTTTAATATAAGTTTGTGCTTAGAATTTTAAGTTGGCAAAAGCAGACATTAAGGTCGTTTACTGATGTTTCATTTTTTAGTTGCACCAAAAATTTTGGACAGTATTGTGTACATAGCCATTGAAGAGTGAATACCTCCATGTGAAGTGGTGGAATTTGTTTTACCTCACAGATTGTGCTTACATCACCACATTGTGCTTAGGTCTCCACGTTGTGCTTACATCATCATAGACACAAACTAGGGGGGAAATGAGACTTTCTTTAAACACTTAGTTTTACTGTTAAAGCCTTCTCATGAATTTGGTTTATTTATTACATATGAAACATTCTCTTTTAAAATAGTTACCACACTTTGTTTAAAAGGTTTTACTTAACATCATACATATGACATATAGAAATCTGTGGTTCGAGAGGTGTTTAGTCATTTCAGTTGGTTCAAAAAGCTCTGAATTGTCTTCTTTATATGGACAGTGGACAGAAATGGATCATCTGTATTACGTTTCTCACACATGTTTTCTGATCATGTCACAGTCATCTGCTGTGACTATGCTTATACCTATGCTAATGGGAGATGAAGTTATTTCTTAGTAACTATGAAACTGCTGATGGAAAGACAGGGATTGAAACCAAATGGAGAATTTAAAACAGTTTGGGCAAGTCTATCGTTACCATGAAAAGACTCTGTTTCTTTAAAGGACAGATTTAGTAAATGAGTAGGGAACTCATAGCTTTAAAGCGAGATCTCTTAGAAATGCACCAGACAACCACTAGTGCTGCTTGAATATGGCAGTATTTTATAAATTCATGAGCTTTCTTACAGCCTTTTTTATGTTTAGTTGAAATATGGTATATAAGAGCAGTGCCTGGGGCATGTGTAGTGTAAGCAGTGGTGTCCTGTATTAACATAGAATCACTGTGTTTTGTTTTGTTTTGTTTTTACTGTCATGAGTCTATGAATTCAGTCTGTCATGTAGAAACAATCATTAAAATGTAAGCACTTACTATCTTACTGCAATTGATTCCCCAGTGACATTTTAAAAAGTCAGTATTTGGCTTCAGAGTGCTTTAAATTTCTAAATGGACTGGAGCTTAGGGGCCGTAGGGTATTTCATAGGAAGCACATGACCCTGAGTGGACACACAGCAACTTTTGTGTATCTGTAGCCAAGTTGATGGCAGTGTTTACCCTAGAAGTTGTTTTTACCCAAATGTAAGTATTTTTGCTTTATTTATTTGGTACTAATACTAATTTACTACAGATGTCTAAGAGTAAATAAATGAATGAATTCATTCAAACAAACAAATTCATTCAAACAAAACACAAATGAATCCCTTTGAGGATTATGCTAAATTCAACTGCCTTTGTTACTCTATAGTACTTTTACTCTCAGAAATGTATCTATACTTCTGAGGCAGAAAGTGAGCTGATTGTTCTTAAGTTAAAAAATCATGTCTCTAGACCTCATATAATTCACTGTCTGTCTTTAGTTAATAAAATAAAGTTTTTTGTTTTATTTTAATAAAGTTAATTAAAGTGTTTTGCTTTAGTTCCTATTCTCAGATTAAGGACCATGAAATAACAAAGATTTATTAGTTATTTGTTATGCTGATGGAGGGACTAAAGAATTAAACGACTTGATTCCTGTCTCATGGCACTTACCTTATAGTTTGAAAATACAAAAAGCAAAAATTAAATGGAAATCAAATAGTTGGTAAATGGACACTATTGCTCTGTTAGCAATAAAGATTAAAAGATACAGAATAGTGTTTCTTCTTTAGTGATAATGTACACTATATTTTATAGTTGTATGTCTTTTAATTGAGCTTTCCTTCTAAGTTTTTGTGGAATCTGTGATTGACTTAGGAGTTTTTTAGAAGTCAGTTGTTATTGCTATATTAAGTAAATATTACTCATGAAAGATTGTTGGCCACTATGCTGCCTGCCCACTTGGGAGTCTGAGTTGACTTCATCAGTCTGGGATTTTGTTAAATGTATTGTAGAAGTGTGTGTCAAGACATTAGAGCTTGTAGATTGATTTGTGAATTTGGGAACTCATACAGTAGAAAATTGAACTTTTCAGGAGGTGATTTGATAAATATGTTTATGCATGCTTCCTCTTTGTTTTACAAAAAAAAGTATAAAATATCACTCTCTTTGAGCTGTATGTTTTTCTTTGTGGAGCGATACCTTTTGTGATCATGAAGATTAAATACATTTAACTGTGTCTTGGGTTTTACACAATTGTGACATTAATGCAGAGGGTTCCCTATCCCCACTTCCTCTCCTGTGTTTTTACAGGAAGTCAGATGCCCCCTCAACCACCTGGGAGCCAGTCAGAATCCAGTTCTCATCCTGCCTTGAGCCAGTCACCAATGCCACAGGAAAGAGGTTGGTCTTCAGTTCATATCTTACATACCTTTGTGTTTTGAGTGTATAAGGTTTAAGCGAGTTTGCTACCTATGTACCTGCTTATACACATTTTTTTAAAGGCTATTACATTTTCTCATCAGATGAAAGAAATATCTAAGAACCTACATATAACAATAAATACTAAAAAGAAGGATGGTTTCTGGTAGATTGGGTGGTTTTACCAAATCCCAGTTCAAGGTCCAGAGAATCTCCGTGTCCACATAGAACCAGGAAGTATAGTTTAAACATGACTGCAGTCTGATATTTGATCTAGCTGTGTAAAAATGACTATTAATGATTCAATTTTGATATTGGCCCTAATGAAGTAAAGTGCATCTGTTTAGCTGTTTTGATCAATTACTTATCCCATGATATTTAACAGTAAATTTTTAAATGCATAGTAAAACCTTATCTTGGAGAATTATAGGATCTTAGAAATGGAGCTGACCTGGAAGACTGTAGAGTCCATTCATCTCAATTTATGAATAAAGAAATTGAGGACCGTAGAGGTTCTATATGACCTTCTCATTCTCAGAGACTAGTTCATGTCAGAGCCAGAAAAAGCAATGTGAGCTTTTCCTGAGCATTCAGGTTGTCCCGCATCTGCAGACTCTGACCTTTCACTCAGTTCTGCAAGTTGACCCCCATATATTATTGCCTTGACTGAGGCCTTAGTCCTTCATCAGTTTGCTTCTGTCTTGTTTCCCCCTTTTGGAGGGAAAGTTACTCTTATTGAAGGTGGAGATAGTGATTTTAGTCCAGTGAGTGTAGGATTGACAAGCGTGCTGCACCATCTAGTGCTGTGCCTGGTCACCGCCTCCTACTGCCCACGAGTCAAGCCTTGCCCACCTGCCCTGCACCCCACAATGGAGATGCCACTTTCCTTCACTCTACTTCCTCTCTCACTTGCCAGGAAGACAAAAGTTGCTGGCTTGGTAGCTAGTATTTAAAGGCTCCTAACCCCTAATGTTTATAATTATTTCTGTATGAGTTGTAAAGATGATAATTTGTTTCTAATTAGATGAACTTTCAGTTATTTTACATATTAAAAACTCAGCAACATGTTATTTAGAAAGTAATACCAGTAAAAAGATGGATTACCCTTATCTCTACATCATTTGTGTTAAAATGAATGTTTAGTAGGAATAAAATGAAATTTTAATTTCTAATACCTTTACATATTTAACTTTTTATTATCATTTAATGTGCAGTTAATACTTTAATTCCCTTATCAAAATACTATGATATGTTTTAATAATGGAGTAGTAGTGGTTTTTAAGCTTTAGAGTGCATGAGAACCATCTGGAGAACTTGTTAAGCTGGATTACTAGGCCACACTGCAGAAAATGATGCACACTGTGCATCAGAAAATCCACATCTCTGACCAGTTCCCCAGTGCTGCTGATGCTGTTGGTCCAAGGACCATACTCGAGAACCACTGCTTTATAATGATGCTGTAGTGTGTTTTAATCATTGTGTGATGTGTGTATTTGTTTCTCTATAAACTTTCCACTGTGGCCTCCTGTAAATTGGTCTTGTATGTCACATCCTCTCTGTAAATCGCTTGTTCTGTGTTAACTCCCCTATGGCTCTGTTGTCTGGGAAACATGACAGACGCTTCTGGAAGGAGCACTGGAGCCAAGCCAGTGGGAGTTTCCCCAGACTCCATTTTCGTGGCTATCGTTTGTACCTACCTTGTGGTACTGGGTCAAGGAAGTGAAGTAAAAAAGAATAGAGAAAATTATCCTGTACTGAAAGCCCACTCAGGCCAGACCCAGAGCTAAAATGAAGATATTTGTTGTTTCATTTTCACCATAAACCTGTAACATCATTCCTACTGGGAGAATTCTGCTTATTTTGTAAGCATCGGAAGATAAGAGGTACTTTATTTGGAAATCCTACAATAAACCTTTATTGCTACAAACTGAAAAAGAACCCCTCTTCTACATTCTCCAGTGTCTTTTCAGCCCCTTCCACCTGATACACATTTGAGAAATTTAAAAGTGTAGAATGCCGAATGTGAAGGACAAGATGACAGGAAATGTAATTAAATCAAACTTTTAACCTTGCAAGACAAAATCCAAGGTGTTCCTCTGGTGTCACTGCATGGAAACCACTTGTTGATATGTTTGAGTTTTTTTCCCCCTCTTATGTATAGTGTGATTTTGGTAACTAGTAGTGGATACATAACTGACAACCAGGCTAGTTTTAATGACCATTTCCTTCAAATAGTAAAAGATGACTTTTATAATTTGCTAAATCTGAATTGATTTTTATGAACGTGTTCTTCTAACTTCCCTGAGACTGTGCTGGAGGCACCATGTGCATCCCTTGGATGGTGCTTTGCCATGTATGAGTTAAATTTCCTCTAAAATTGGGTAGCAAGTACTTTTTTTTTTAATGACTTTGTTTAAATCTAGGAAGATATGTTAGCTCCTGCCTGATAACATTTGATCATGTGTTTTAATGGCAGATGACATAATCGTTTTAAGGATTTGATACAATAATGAAAAGCATTTTTTGTTTGTTTTACCATCATTTGGTGTGTACCAACAATATATATAGTGCAAAGTAAATCTAAGAAAGCCTTTACTATAAAATTCCCCAGTATTGATTCCCATGTAATTTAACTTACTTTATACCTTTATCGGAGAAGGCAATGGCACCCCACTCCAGTACTCTTGCTTGGAAAATCCCATGGACGGAGGAGCCTGGTAGGCTGCAGTCCATGGGGTCGCTAAGAGTCGGGCACGACTGAAGTGACTTAGCATATACCTTCATAAGTTATATATCCTCTGCCCTTATTTAAGGAAGTAATGAAAGAAGAGGGAAAGAATACATTGAGTTAGCATCTTATTTTTAAAAATGTATTCTTTCTCAGAAACCATGGACCCTGATAGACAAGATAAGGCACAGCTTCTGTACTGCTGAGTGCTAAAATAACCAAGCTAAACACTTCCTTTTACACTTATTTGTTTTAACAAGATTATAAGAGAGTAAAATTTCACAATTATACACTTTTTCTTTAATATACCCATAGGAGATAGATTTACTTTAATGGCGGACAATCCAGAAACACACTTGCCCAGAGACACCAGCACAAAACAAGAGACTCAGGAAAGCCTGCTTTCCTGTGGAGTGCAATGTTCTGGGTCCTTCCCACACTCCTTGCAGGGGTCAGCCGGGCTGACCTACCACCCTGGTGCTCAGTCCCTTCAGGCTCAAGAAGTTGCTGTCTTGCTCTGCTGTCGTTTTGGGGGTTTGATCTTTGTATTCCCATTCAGGAAGAACATTTATTAATAAATTACATACCCTGTTGAGAATTTTGCAAATCTGAGCCTGTCCTAGGGTCTGAACCATGCTGGTAGCAGCAAGGACATCTCCTTGTCCCGAGATTGAGCACAGAGTCCATGCTCCATCTAGACCTGGGACCCTGCGGTGCCCACCCCCTCTTTACTTGGTGCTCCTGGTGTCGAGTGTATCAAAAAGCAGCAGTCACAAATTCATTTTCCCACATTGTGTGTAGGCAAAAATAAGTGTATCTATAGTTTTCTATTTTCCATCTACAAAGGTGTATGTGGGTATGGCCATCAGAATTTACAGGAAGGAGGGAGACACTCTAGAGATCTATTGACTTCTTTATCCTTATGTAGTATTGTCTCCTCTACGTTTCGTGTACTTCCCAGTATAAAACTTGATGTATACTTTCCTGTTTGCATACTATGTGGTGCTTCTTACTAAGTGAATAAAAAAAATTCTTTGGTATTAACTTTTTCATTACTGATGTTTGTTCTTTTTAAACGTCAAAACTTCAGCTTAGTATTGCCATTGGTTTTTATTTAAACCAAATCTTTCCTCTCTAGACCTCATATAACAACATGCTCTCACCCAAAAAGTCAAATACTATGACTTATATGAACTAAGGCATTGGAAGAATAGTTAAGATAACCCTAAAATACTGAAATATATTTTACAAGAAAACTGTAGCCAACATGTTTAGATTCGCTATATCCTTATTTCTTAATCTTTAACATATATATCTTAAAATTTGAAAAGGGCAGTAAGAAATGGCTTACTAGTAGATTGTCCTGTTTTCTAGCAGGGAATATAGGATAGCCATCTGAGTAGATAAATAAGTATAATTATTATTAACATCAAAATGATCACATTTTTAACCTCTGTAAAACGTTAAGCTTAATGAAACTAGCAAATGCCCTTCTAGTTTATTGGATTAGCAATTAGGTGAAAATGTTTCGAGAAGGCTTATTTATTTGGACAGATGTAGAGAGGTTTGGAATTAATTTTTTGAAAACCTTTTAATTGAATTCCCTTTTAATTTTCACAGTGGTGTCTAGTTAAATATTCATGTTAGTGCTAGTGGTTTTCTGAAAGTCTGAACTAGATCTGGATTCTCAAAATCAACATAGGGTTATTTAACCCTTTTCATCTAGTATGCCAGCAGGGACTTCGTTAGCGTAATCCCATAGTATTTGAATAATTAGAAGGTAGTAATGAGGATTTAATTAGTCCTTGAGATATGCTGAAAGCAGAACCACTAAGAACCTTCCCTTTTGGATATGGCTTGCAAGCAGAATTGATGCTGCTCCCGGACTGTGATGTGCTAGGAAATATATTCTGTTGCTGGAGGCAGTACTTAGGCACCATTCCGTGACCATATGGAGGGTGTCCTGGGTGAGATTTTCCAGAATTATCGGGTTCCCCCACCCCCAGCCTTCATTCTTGTCCAGCTACAGGACAACCTTTCTTCCTGTCTCAACTGTTTAAATAGGTTTATAGTTAAAGTCTACAGTATTACTGTACCTAATTGAGAATTGTCTTTTACTGTATCAGTAGTGCCAAAATTAGACAGGCTAGACAAGTTGTGTCGGAGAAGGCAATGGCACCCCACTCCAGTACTCTTGCCTGGAAAATCCCATGGACGGAGGGCCCTGGTAGGCTGCAGCCCATGGGGTCGCTAGGAGTCAGATACGACTGAGCGACTTCACTTTCACTTTTCACTTTCATTCATTGGAGAAGGAAATGGCAACCCACTCCAATGTTCTTGCCTGGAGAATCCCAGGGACGGGGAGCCTGGTGGGCTGCCGTCTATGGGGTCGCACAGAGTCGGATACGACTGAAGCGACTTAGCAGCAGCAGACAAGTTGTGTAGCTATTCTGTAGTTTCAGGACAAGGAAAAAAATAACAAAATATTGCAGTTTTACATATCTTGAGTATTTAATCCAGCCCAACTTAGTTCTTGACAGCTGTATGTCAGATGAATCACAAAATTCTCATCTTTGGAATCTGATATTCACAGTGATATTTATCAGTAGCTCCATTTTTATAAACACAAATAGTGCCATTTTCCAGACAAAGTGTGTAGCAAATGGGTGAGTTCAGGCATTTAGATGTCGTTTTTGTGTGCTACCATAAGAAGGTGAATCAGAATCTGTGTACTTTGAAGTATAAGGTTTCAAACTTACATATTGTATGCAGATTGAATAGAATATGTCTTTGTTCTGTTATTAATCCCAAATGTTAAATGCTTTGATACAGTTTTATTCCCACTCATTAATGGTGTATGTTAACTTCTTTTCAGCATATGAGTAGAATTCCTCATCAAATTTCTAAGCACATTCTATTTGGACGCGGTAAATCTTTCTCTTCCTTTTTAATGGGAAGGACAGAAAAGAGATCTCTTAAAATATATCCAGTGTCTTTCTGTAGATTAGACTGAACTCTTGAGGGCCAGAACCAAATCTTATTTATGCCCTGCATCCTTATGTTACAGCAGCACCTTCTATATAATAGGTGCTCAACAAAGATTGAGTTGAACGACAGGAAATAATTCAGCCTTAACAACCATTCAGAAGTTTCAGATCTATTCAGAGCACAGAACAACCAAAGAACAAAATGTTTCTTGCTCTGAAATTAAGAAAGTGTACCATATTGACATGTCTTCTTTCAGTTTTACCATTATAAGTCATTTGCTATAGCACAGTGTTTCTCTCTCTTGCACTAGATTAAAGCTACCACTTCCATCTTCCATTCTTCCAGAAGTATTTCTACAATCATACAGACAAGTGTCAGTCTGAGATGGGGTGCTCACACCTGGAGCCTCACAGTGAAGTGCATTGTCCAGAGGCCAACCATGTTCTTTACAACCCCAGAATATTTAAAGGGAAGTAAAACTTTGGAAAAGTTTTTAATGCTGCTGGCTTATTTCCTAGTGATATCCACACCAAAAATCAGTTTTGAAATTTTTAAAATTATTTTTGTACATCTTAATTGACCTAACTCAGTTGCAAGAACAGATTAACCAGTAAGTACAGAAATGGAAGAGACCACCGAGATGATGGTTAAGGAGTTGGAAATGGGATTGTGTGTGTGTGTGTGTGTGTGTGTGTGTGTGTGTGCGCAAACTACAGAAATTATTTTGTCGCTCTTTCTCTGAGGTTCTCAGAGGAGGATCTCCCAGTCGACCTGTCTGTTTGTTCTTGCATGTAGAGGTTCTTATCACTTACATTGTGAGCATACTAACTGTAAAATGATGCTGCCTTTCAGGACAAGGGTATTGTCAAAAAGAGAAAATAGATTCCTTTCCTCGAGCCTTGTTGTGTAAATATAGTAGATCAGCGTGTTAAGGCATTCATGACAGTCTACCCTCACCCCCAGATGCAATTAATTTAGCCTCCACTCTTAATTGAGGATCCCTTTTTTATAATCGGTGGCAGATGAAAATAAACTCAAATGGGAGGTACCGTACAAGAGAGACCATCTAAGAAGTTGTTTCTAATTTCTTCAGCCCCAGAACTCTGCCTCTGGGCTGGATTGTGGACCAAGCTGAAGCTAGTCAGTAATGAAGGGAATAGAAGTATAGGAATTGTTTGAGGCTTAGCATTGAATTCCTATTAAGTCTGCTATCTAGAGATCTGTTCACCAAAGAGCTCGGGGAAATAAATACCACTACAATAAAAATCATTTTGTGTTCGTTGTAGAATCATCAGTCTGAATTTTAGAATATTTTAAAAGAAGCATAGTTTTGTTACTTTTGTATGTGCAGTAATTTTTTTGAATTGCCAATTAAAGCTTGTTTTTAATAGTTAACACTCATTTGTAATTGGCTCATTATTCTTCCGTGAAAGTATTTGAGAACATCTGGATCTTAGGTAAATTCAGCATTGTGTATTGTGTGCACTTATTTATATAAGTTTTCTCCTGTGCTTTATGGGTCTGTACCTCAGTGAAAGACTGCTGTCTGCTTTATTCCCCAAGCCAGAAAGCTTGAAGGCATCCTTGATGTCTTTTTCTCTCCCATCAGTTCTACACTCGTCACCCTGTTCTGCGGACTCCACCCCTCAGTGGTTTCTCACATCCTCCTTTTCTTGGCTTTCACCAGCATGATCCCAGCCCACGCCCCTGAGGCTCCATCAACACCTCCCAGCCAGTCTTCCTGTCAGCTTTGCTCCCTCCACTCTGCTTTCCAGGCTGCATCCAGAATGGTCTCTCCAGAAGAATGGTAACACCGTGTCATTCCCTTCATAAAAGCCTTTAAGAGCTTGCCTCTGCCTATAGAGAAAGGCCTTCCTGTGCTTGGTCACTGGGGCCATCTCACCCACCCAGCCTCCCCTTGTGGGCTCGTTCTTACAACTCTCCTGCCTGGTGGTCTCCAGCCAGGGTCTTCTGGACCTTCACGTGTGCTGCTCCCCAGCCCTTGTGCCACCCACTCCTCAAACCTCCTTCCTCCCCGACCTGTGGCCCCCAGCCCATCTTTACTCCTTTCATATCCTCCAAACAGCCTGACACCTCGTAGGTCCTTGAGTCCAGTCCAGGTTTCCTGCCAGAACAAAGAAGGAAGCATCGCCTGATAGGCCAGCACTGTCCCGCGCAGGCAGGCAGTGCTCAGGAGCCCTGGAGGGCTTACTGCTGGAGCTCTGTCCTCAGGGAGAGCTCTGTGAGGACCAGGACCATGGGGCCTTGGCCAGTGTCTTACTCCAGTGCCTCTTAGATACATTCTTTTCCTCATCTTAATCTTCAGGGAATCTGGGACCAAAAATCTGGCTTTAGGTGCAAACTTACTACTAACTGGTTTTGTGACTTTGGACAAGTAATTGAATTTCTTCTTCCTCATTGTAATGGGCTTCCCTGGTGGCTCAGAGGTTAAAGCTTCTGCTTGCAATGTGGGAGACCTGGGTTCAATCCCTGGGTCAGGAAGATCCCCTGGAGAAGGAAATGGCAACCCACTCCAGTATTCTTGCCTGGAGAATCCCATGGACGGAGGAGCTTGGTGGGCTACAGTCCACGGGGTTGCAGAGTCGGACACCACTGAGCAACTTCACTTTGATTTGTAAAGTGGGGATCAGAGTGTCCCATGGATTTGTTGCATGGATCAAATGCAACCTTGTATCGAAAAGTTATCTATTGCAAAGCACTGTGCAAATACTAGTAATCATAAGCATCAGGCACAGATGACTGTTGTGAGACTGGATTGAAAGCCTGAAAAAGTTATTTCTTTGCTTCTTCCAGCAGGTAGGGACACATGAAATTGGCTTCACCCTCAGCACTGAAGTTGACTTTTGCAGCTAAACTCCAAAGAATTATCCAAGGAAAGGCCAAATAGTTTGCTCCCGTCTCCCATCTGGGTAGTCAGTCCAGTCCGTCCCCTGACTCTGATTTTCCCGGTGATTGATGATGTCAGTAGCTGAGAAGGCTTCATGGGGGCAGGTGGGGAGGACTTAGATGCTGTCGATTGTGCCTCTAAGTAGAGGGTGTGGTGGTGACAGGAAAGGGAGAGGGAGCGATTGTGCCAGTTAACCTGAAAGCACAGCTGGGAGAACACTGGGCGGCCTGGGTTACAGCCTTGAACGGGTCATTAGTTTCTGTCTTCCTTGGAGCAGTTCATGTTGTGAAGAGAAGCAAGCAGGCAACTAAACACTGAAGATGTTAAAATGTAACGAGAATATTCTTTAAAATCTATTTTTCTCTCCAAATGGGAATCTGACACCTATTTGCGATGAGAAATGGTTCTGTGTTTACAGTTGGAGCCTCTGCTAAGGTGGTACAGCGTGTGACCATGATTTCACACATGTGGGGAAACATCTTTTATTGAACTGCCCTGAAGAAACAAGGCAGTTCTTCTGTGAATGTTTAACAGATGCCAACATGAAGATAAACCATCCATGTGCCAAAGGAAAAATGTGCCTTGCCTTTTGGTGGCTTGTGGAGCCTTGGGTGTTTTGTGGGTGTCCTGACCATGCTCAAGAGGCCCCCCTGACAAGGCGCCATGCTCATGTGGACTTGGTGCTGGGCTCACATGCTTCCCTGCGGTAGCCGGAGCACTTGTGCTCTCTCTTTGCTGTTCTCTTTCATGGATGGGGTGAACCATGATCTGGGTCTTGTGCTTAACGCTGTTTTTTCCATCAGGATTTAAGGTCTCCATTGCTTACATTGCAGAATTTGTTGTCTTGCATGAAGAATGAAAGGACATACAGTTGGAGGCTTAGGTCCACATTTAAATGCCTTTCAGTTTAATTTTCTGAAATTCCTTGTATTTGCTCCATTACTTATTCGACATTTTTTCTAAGTCAGTTTTCTAATACCCTTCAACTTAGAGATGCATTTTCCGTGGATGGCCCTTTAACCTATCAGTGATTGTTTTGGAGTTGTGACAGCCCGTCGTTGTCTGTTGGGTTCATGGAGCTTTCTTCTCTGCTTTTCCATGGAGCATCTCCTCCAGATATGCTTTAAAGCCTAACTATAATTTCATCTATTTTTGAGAATATTTTAAATATTCTTAAAGATCAGCTATATCTCTGTCTTGTCCAGTGAAGAATTTTTCCTCATTCGTACCGCATAAAAATATTCTATATTCATTTTATCTCTTACATGGAAAATGTGATTTGTTTATAATGACTATGTAAATCAGTTCCTTAAAAAAAATTTTTTTTGATCTGCCAAGGTTTAGACAGTCACTGTGGAATTTTCTCTTCTATAAGAATTTTCTTTTTTGCAAGTAAGAGCATCATATAGCATTTTTTTTTCTAAACCAGGAAAAATATCCACTTAATAAGCCACAAATAATAGCGTGTTGAAGAAAATATTTGAAAGGTCTTGAAAACTCACTTATCTAATAATGATGTGGATAGACATTTTAGAAATACTAATTCTCTGTTAGGCCTGTTTTCTAAGATTCCAAGATAGTAATATGTTTTCTTAAAAACACATTAAGGAAAACAGAAGCCTCTTCAGCTTAGTCTTTAATACTAGCCTCTGTATAAAGATTGAAGTATTAATAACATTTTCCTAGATTTAACATGACTTCTACTGCCATGTAATAGAATAAATTGTCTAGGAATTCTCCACTGATCCGAATATCCATAGGAGGATGACCCCTGTGAGAATCATTCTTAACCTGAGACTGAGTGACTCCAGATTGGGTCCTGCGGCCCCACCACCAACCCTACTTTCAGCTATTGGGTAAATGGGAAGTGGTGTTCAAAGAATCGTCAGATTATAATGAAATATCTAAATGAACCCCTGTGCCTTTGGAATGAACTTTAGAACAAGTTGTTAGCCCCTTACTAGGTGGGGGGAACAAGTCTGGCCAAAATTGGGCCTTTATCACACAAGTTCAAGGTTCCTCAGCAACCCCTCAGCTGAAGACTGATATGCCCTTATCTGGGGCAAGGTCTAGGAGGTTCTCTTTATAACTGGAAATAGAATCTCCTTTCAAAAAAACCTAATAGATTGATATATCCGTTGCGTTAAGTGTTTATCAAGCTAGTGATTCACATAGATCCATGTGACTCAGTAATAAACAAAATTCAAGATCCTTCCCCTTTATATTGAGAGTTTGTTCAGGCACTTGACAGGACTCTTGACATCTGTCTCACCATCTAGCTTTCTTCTCTTTCTCTTTCTCCCCCCCTTCTCTTTCCACTCCCCCGCTCATTGTCTTAATAGGCAAACTCCAGGGACCCTGCAAGATTAGGAAGGATGTACACTGAGTCTTAACACTGCTCAGAACTAATCACTACTGTAGCTATTGATTGAGTGGCCTGAAACCAACAGGCTTCTGTTTTCTGAGCCAAGTAACATGGCCAGCCAATTATTTCTGGAACTAGCTATCAGGAAAAGGGCACTGGCTTCTGGATAGTCTGCTGAGTGAGGAAGGCTGCCCATCAGCTATAACTGGCTCTGGTGGAGGATGGAGCCAGCCAGCCCAGCACAGTGACGCAGAGCTGTGTGCACTTGGGCAAGGACATCGAACCATTTGCCAGGAGACCACAGGGTGTGGCCACTGGGAGAATTAACCATGGTCCAGGAATTTGAAGCACTTTCCAACGTTGCCATGGTGCATGGTTTGAAAGGGAGCCTGGCAAGGGAAGCTAGTTTGAAAACTTGGGGTCACTCAGATGGGTAATAAATGGTGGGTTGTATTTAAAAATAATATGAATATTAATACTTGTCACTTACTGAGCCTCTGCTGTGTTCAGGCACTAAGCTGTATGCTTTACAAAGCATGTTCGCATTTACTCTTATGAGGTAGACTCAGTAGTCATCCACCTTTTTCAGAGAAGGAAATTAAGGCTTGACTGTTAACTTGCTGAAGTGTCCTAACCATAAGTGGTGAGGCCAGAACTTGAATCTGCAGTGACAGTGGAGATGGACAGAGCGGATGTATTTGGCAGATATTTAGGTGATAGAAATAATGGTGCTTTCTGGCCCATTAGGCTATCAGCCGTCAATTGTTCTTGCCTTGAATAGCTGTCCTCTTTTTGCCACAAATGATTACTTGAACATACTCTGAACGAGGAGCCAAACCATCACATTCATTAAACTGTTTTCCCAAAGTAAAATAAATGGATTCTGAATGAAGATGTTTTCTTATTCATTAAAAAACCTGTACTATTTGGTTCCAGTTCTGTGCCAGTCACCTGGCTTGGTCCAGAAGAGACAGATGCAAAGAGAATGTGTTTGTTTAAAGCCTCAGTGCTCACAGTCTGGGGGAAGAGAGTCACCCCCACACATAATGATAAAACTGTGACAGCTGCTCTCTGTCAGCTAACATACAGCATAGAAAAGTATCTTTTTTTCTGGAAGGCTAGGGAATGCCATGGAAGCAGCAGTAGGAGCCAGGAAGGACTGCATGTCAGTCTCATGGTGGTAAATGAGGCACTAGTATTTAACACTAGTATTTAGGCACTCAGTATTGAACAGAGGACACAGTCTAGCAGTCTGTTTTCAAACTGTGCCTCTCAAGCATGGGTTTTTTAGTGAAAATATATATATAAAATATTAGAGACCATTGCACATAATCAGGGTAGAAACTTTTTTATGAGGCATACAGTGTATGTGTGAATACTGAATGTGAATATATAGACATATATGTATACTCATATATACACATTGAATCTTGGCAGAAGATATATTTCTTTACTATGGATTGTGGTAAAAAAAAAAAATACTTGAAAGTGGTTTCAGTGAATTAACCTCTGTGAGCTTCACTGTCTTCATAGCTGTTTTGAAGTTTAAAAGAATAATTAACAAAGCCATTAGCACATAATAGCTGCTCATTAAAAGTCAACTGTTATTAGACTAGTGAATAGTCCATTGCCAGAAACATGAGAGATGGTCCATAAATATTTGTTACGTGGATGAATGTATGAAGAAGGCAAGTGAGGTAAAAACGTGAGTGATCGAATCAGAGTGGGCACTCCATGATGACCATGTAGAAATGATGGGTCTGGAGAAATAGTCAGGTCACATTTGAAGAGACTTGACTGCTGGACTGTTCAGCTTCATTCTGTTAAGCAATGGAGTCAGTGCCTAGTTTTTGAACAAACACTTGAATATCCCTGGAGAGATGAGAAAGGATGAAATCCATAGCATAAAGTGGAGGTCCTGTCTTGGGTGCTAGGAAGAGATTTCCTTCTGAAAGGAGGAAAATCCGTAAAGGTAGGACATGGATGTTGGGGTACATAGGTGAGAGCAGGCTGTCTTAAGGGTGGCTCTGCCTTTTCCTGTGGTCTCTTTACATTTAGCAGCAGGGCTAGCGGAAGGCTTCAAGGAAGGGATTAGAAATGTTAACCTAACCATAGACAAAGTGAAAGTGAAGTCGCTCAGTTGTGTCCGCCTCTTTGCGACCCCATGGACTGTAGCCTACCAGGCTCCTCCATCCATGGAATTTTCCAGGCAAGAGTACTGGAGTGGGTTGCCATTTTCTTCTCCAGGAGATCTTCCCAACCCAGGGATAGAACCCAGGTCTCCCACATTGCAGGCAGACACTTTACCATCTGAGCCACCAGGGCAGCCCATAGACAAGACCAGAGCAAATAGAAGGGTGCCCAGTGACTACTGGGATTCAGCTGAATGCACAGACTTTGGCTTCCAGGAATGAACACTGCAGTATCCATTTTGCTAGTCAGACCTATTCTTAGTCTTATTCAGATCTAGTTAGATTTACTTGCATCCTACCTTCAGCTAAGGGCTCAACTTAAACAGGACTTCTTCAGGGAGACCTCCCTTGTCCCCAGTCCAAATTGGCTTCCCTGGTGGCTTAGAGGGTAAAGTGTCTGCCTGCAATGGTCAGGAAGATCCCCTGGAGAAGGAAATGGCAACCCACTCCAGTACTCTTGCCTGGAAAATCCCATGGATGGAGGAGCCTGGTAGGCTACAGTCCATGGGGTGGCAAAGAGTCGGACACAACTGAGCGACTTCACTTCACTTCCAATACCTTCAGAGTACCTGTACTTCTGTTTTCTTTTGCTCATACTTACTCTTAGTTGTTTGTTGGTGGCTGTCTCTGCCATTAGAATGTGAAGTCCACGGGGCAGAGCCTGAGTGCTCACTGTTTACATCTCCAGCACCTAGCATGCTGCCCAGAATCTGTCTCAGTTACTTTGTGATTTTATCATTTTTCCCTGTTGATAAGTTTTATTGTCTACTCAACTAAATTGTAATTCTTCAAAGACAAGGATCACATCTTTTACTTTAAAAAAAAAAAAAAGCTGTTTTTTCTTAACTGCATTTCCATGAATGCCAGAGTAAAATTGGGGCATGCTGGTAGAAGATTTCTATGTCATTATTGTGGGTTGAGTTACCAGTGTGATAGCTTAGATCAGAACACACGCAGTGAATGGCTTGTAGCATCACTAAAAAGGCAACAGTAATACCTTTGTATGGCATTCTCATGGTGTTTTTCAGTTTAGAAAAGTACAGCCACACACGTTTTTCTTGTTTGATTCTCAGAATGCTCTTGTAAGCCAGAATAGGAAATGCATTCACTGTTTTATACAAGAGAACCTGTGGTCCACACAGTGGATAGTGGAGGCAGCCTCTATAATCCACATCTGGTTCCAAACAGATGGCATGCAGGCGTGTGTGTGTTTGTGTGTGTTTCCTATTACTGCAATACCTTTCCTTTCAGAATAGAGCTTCCACTTCGTCAAGTTTGATTGTACACGTGTTTGTGGTCACACATACATATAATGAAGGATTCGAAAATAGTAAATCCACTTATATAAACCTTCTATGCATATACTTTATGGATGAAATGTGTAAACCATATTTTCATGTAAAGTTTCTAAGATTTCCAAATAAGTTCTTTTATATAATGTGAATAATAATTATCTAAATTAGTGCTTTTTTCCAAAGTTTAATTTTTCCATGTTATATTATTTGCCAGTTCCATAATACACCTAGTAGTTCAACAAGCTTTTATACTATATGGGAAATTAACTTTATACTTCCTAAATTTTCCTTACTAGTTAGTTTGGTTTTTTAAACTCAGATGGTTAATAACTAGAAAAATTACACAACTTTTTTATTTTAAAAAAAAAGGCTTCATTCTTCTAACCGTCCGTTTTTCTATTCATAAACTGTGCTACAACCTGCCATTTTATAATAACTTTATAAAGGAGGCAAAATACAATCAAACGTGTCACCATAAATAGAAAATTCTTGGTTGAAATTTATTTTTTGGAAACATTTTAACATTTATTTCATTCAAAATAGAGGTTAAAATAAAACAAAATGAAGACTGTCCCCCAAATAAATAGGCATGCAAATTACAGACCTGAATTAGATATTTTTTAAAAGTTTAAGCCATAATCATGGAGAACTAGAAGTGTCTCTACAAATATTGTATGTCTTCCCTCTCTGCATTTAACAGGTGAGGAAATGGAGACAGAAAGGCTAGGTTAATTGCTGTATTCTGCACAGCGAACATGGAAGGCCCATGACTGATGTCCTAGTCCTTGCTGTCATACCATGCCGCCTCTCTTGCTTTTCTTTTTTGAGCATATAATAATAGTAACAGGTAGTGATTATTGAAAGCTCACTGTGTATGTGTGCCAGGCGCTGTTGTAAGTTTTTTGCGTGTATCATCTCATTTAATCCCCACAGCAACCTTATGAGAGAGATAACAATTGTCCCTATTTTATAGATGAGGAAACAAGTAATGGACATGCAGATCTCTATATGCAGGATGAAAAGTAGAAATACTTCTTTTTTTGTTAACTTCTGCCTTCTAATTTTTTATTAGTTTGTTTAGATTATGACTATATTCAATAACCTTTTAAAAATATGGTTATATACATAATGGAGGCTTCCCTGGTGGTTCAGCAGTAAAGAATCCACCCATCTGCCAGTGCAGGAGATGAGGTTCAATCCCTGGGTTGGGAAAATCCCCTGGAGAAGGAAATGGCAACCCAATCCAGTATTCTTGCCTGGGAGATCCCATGGGCTGAGGAGTATGGCAGACTATAGTCCATAGGGTCACAATGAGTTGGATCCCACTTAGCAACTAAACAACAATCCATAGTGGAAGTCGTTTTTAGTAGGATTGGTGCTGGCCTTTAATCGTGATGATATATTATGTATCACTTTTCCTACCTCCTAACTAGTCTTCTAATCTTTAGCCTTACTTTCCCTCAGTCCTTTCTTCATGCTGCATATTATGGTGGAATTAGCTTTTGAAAATGCAAGTCAGATCACATTGTTTTCCTGCCAAGACTGTGTATGGCCTTTGCCAGTGTTAATCAGACGAGATTTTCATAGGATTGCAGATGCAAAAGTTTTGGTGAACCACGCAGCTATTTGGTAATAACAGCTGAATCTGCAAGATGAAATACTTCCTAGTCATGACATAGAGTGGCCAACAGAAAATGGACAAATGATATAAGTAGTTCTAGGAAAAGAGTTGAAACTGCTGTAAAATAAAATGTTCAACTTTATTCATGATAAAGGAAATGCACAGTCTAACACAAATAAATTATAAAATATCCCTGAAAGGATACATTAAAAAACCACTTGCCTTTGGCCAGGGAAACTAAATGGTAGGAGACAGGAGTATATATTTTTTTAACCTTTTGGAATTTGTAGACAGTTACACAAGTATTGGAGTAATGTGGATCCCACATACTTAAAAAATGAAGAAATAAAAGCTAGCTTCTTCATGCTGCTTGGAAACTGCTCCTGAATATGTGGCGTGTTCAGAAGTTAAAATATACTCGTAGCAATTTATAAACCAGAAAATTATCATCATCATCTCTTACTTTTGTGTATCACATTTCAGATTACAGAGCATTTTCATGTGCCATTTCAGTTATCTTATAGCAACCTCATCCACATTTTAAGATGAGGAAGCTGAGCCTCAGGTAAATTATGATTC